>NW_017534852.1:2101849-2201866 GCF_001853355.1 Bactrocera latifrons
TTCCATTACATTTTCATTTATAATTAGATGTCATTTACTGTGATCTCTGATACTCTTTATTTATTTATTCTCTGTATATGTATATGTATGTAAATATGTCATTAAAATTTTAATTACCGATATAGTTTTTCACTCAAATATGGTATGCATGTTTGTATATATGCACGTACGTGTAAAAATGTGTGTATGTATGTATGTGTAAATGTAGAAGTATTTAAAATTACAATCAGTTTTCTTCATCATAATAATAATTAAATTCATTTTATTCAGCAAATTGAAACATTTTATATCTATATATGCATACATGTATGTAATAATATGTATATAGATTCGCTTATAAATAAACTTAGGTCCGTACAAACTATACATACGCATTTACATATATGTATGTATGTATGTACCAAGTCACTTCAACACATTTTTGAATATTCAAAATCAATTAGAACTCTAATACTGCCATGCGGTCTAAAAGTGGCATATTTCATTGTTTTCATTGTTTATTTTAAATATATAAAGAATTGAAACCTAACTTTTATTAATCATTCTAAACCTAATTGTACGCAGTAAGAGCCGAAGAAAACATAATAGCCGCAGTTAAAATTCGCTTTTTGTTAGATGTTCAATTACAAAATGCTTTCAGAAACACATTTTAACGTTAGAAATGAACTTTGTTTAAGAGTTTGCGTTGTAATTTATTTATTATATTATTTAACGCGCATCATAATAATATTAACTAATTATTTATACGAACAGATGCATAAGTCATGAGTTTTAATAAAAAATTTAATTTTATTTTCTATTCTCTAAAGGCAGCCGGCAAACTCAAATTAACGAAATTGTTTTTATTACAAATACATATAAATAATTTTGTGGTTAGAAATAATATATTTTATTTCTTATTTTTTTTTTTTTAATTTTTGCTTTAGGTTTACATTAAAATATGTGTAGCATAACATTTTTTCTATGTACTATTTTATTCTACATATATGGTATATACAAATACAAATAAGTTGTTGCGTATGAAATTGTTATTATTTTTGCATTTCAAAATAGGATTTACCAACATTTTGCTTCTACAGTTTTATACAAGTAAATAAAATTGAATTTCTTTCTATAAAAATCGCTTGGCGATACCTAAATACATTGCATATTTCAAAATTGAGTACACGGGTATGTACATGTATATGTAGGCGTTCAGTGTTGCACGAAAAATTAAATAATTTAAGTACGCTTTTGTAGACATTACATTTTAGGACAACAAAAAATATGAAATAATCTGCAGCTTTTATGGAATGACTTTACTTAGACGCGAGCGCACATGCATTTTGCGTGTGACTACGCGAAGTTAAACGAAGAGTGCAGTTTGATATCAATTTGCGCATTCATCCATACATTAGCATTGACTTGCGCAAATTGCTTGGCTAAAAAATGCGTTTTACTGCCACGTGTCCAAAGCTCTATTCACTGTACTGCGTTGCTGCTAATATTGTAGGATTTCTTCTAAGTGCTCTCCACCAGCTTAACGCAATGATTCGATATCCTTGCGGTTTGTCGCGCCTGTAGCAGTGGATGTGGCATTTTGCGCCTCTTCCGCATTCGAGTCGTCTTCATCATCGCGCGCCGAACTGATCAACTCGTTGCGCTCATCGTCGATTTGTATTTTATGATGGGAGGCCTTGCGCGCATGTGCGTGTTTCAAGTGCAAGACGGCTGCCGCGCCGCTACCGCTGCCATGTGCTGGCGTGGATGCATTGCTGCTGCAGGCCGTGCTGCTGCCAAGGTCATTGCGTTCGCTGCCGGTGCAGAGTGTGTAATTTAAGTCTTTGGAATTGGTGCGCCGATGGCGTAGTATATTTAAGGCCGCCTCGGCAACATTGTGTGCCGCGCCCACAACAACGGCGCCGGCTCCGCCACCCACAGGCGCGCCACCAACACACGCTGGTGTTGTTGCATTGGAATTATTGCTTGTTGTCGTGGCCGCTGTGCGTGTATTCAAGTCCTTGGAATTGTTGCGTGAGTGTCCGCGTGAACTGACCGCCGTTGCTGCTAGCGCCGCTGCGGTCGCCGCCTCTGTTTCATTCGAGTTCTTCACACGATTCTCCTCTCTATTCATTACGTTCTTTAGCACATTCACATTCTTATTCTTGTTGTTGTGATGATTGCGGAAGAAGTCTGCATCGAAACGTATATTGTTGGGCATATAAATCTGATCGTAGGAATGATTACGCGCGTGCTTTTTCACGAAATGTCCACAGCCAGTTGTCAATTCATCGTCGTCCTCCTCATCCTCTTGCGGTTTGAGTTGATTTTGTATGTAACGTATATTGAGCGCACCGGCGTCGTCACGTGAATTTGTGCGTGAATGTGTGAGTTTGTGTCGGAAATCGCTGTTTAAATCACTAGAATTGTTGCGGGAATGTGTTTGAAACCGTTTTAAGCTCTTGATTTTAATGGGCTCGTGCATGCCGCCATCCGTTGAGGCCGTGCCAGGCGCTATATTTTGGTCTTTCGAGAAGCTACGTATCATCTTGACGTCACACGATGCGCTACGGAAATGTTTCTTCGATTTCGTTTGCGGCGTCGACAGACCCGAAGAGTTGATAGCATTATTGCACTTGTCATAGCTACAAGAAAGTGAAACAAAATATAATTTATGTAAAAAAAAATTTATGTTATAAGTAATACTAACCCATATTCTAACTGTATGGTGCGTGAATCATTTCTCGAGTGTCGCAATACGTCCGAAGTCAGTATTATCTCACCATTGCTGCCATATTGTGGATTCGTGTCGTTAGTCGTCAATTTTTCCTCAAAGACTGTATGGAAAAATAGGAGAAATAAAAAATTATGTACTTATATTTTAATATTTCTCGAAATACTTACGTTTATCCAAACTTATAATGGAACCAATAATCGGATCGTTTGCGTTAATAGGCTTCAATTTCTCTAATTGCTTTCTCCTTCTTACCAACCACCAGTCGGCAATAAATATGGCGAGCGCCACAATTTTCACAGTTGCGCAGAGTCCCACATATCTACATAAATATAATGGAATAGTTGCTTTAGTAGAACCAAATTGATTTTGTGTATAATATTTCGACTAACCCAGTACCAAGTATAGTGATCATACGAGTGTCACAAAACTTTCAAAACTAGTCAAGGAGTGCATAAGCTCTTTAACAATAACATCAAGCTTCTTCCATATTAAACTTATATGGGTCCCTGGCCACAGCGGATTCGCCAAAAACTATAAAACCGATGAGCTTACTAGGAATGGCCCTTTTATGGCACCGATGTAATCTTGCGTTCTAGCGCGATGAACCTTCAGTGAACTCAGCAAGCGCTGGTCAACAAACAGAACTTGTGCGACTGCGAGATCTTTTGGCTCAGAGCGCACCGTAAGAGGTACTCCGAACTACATACATAGTCAAACTCGCCGCAATTGTAAGTGTTCTCATTGGACCATATCTAATAGGTTCGCAAGCGGTGTGACTAAATATTTTTTATCACGATCTTTGAAAAGATCACCATCTCCCCTCTATCCCGGCTTTCGCCAGACTGACACACCTTCGGCGAACCTCGAAATAATTTCAATTGATATTAATCGGATGTGTATAAGAGACAGCTGACACACCTTCGGCGAACCTCGAAATAATTTCAATTGATATTAATCGTCTTAACAAATTAGTGGTATGCTCAAACCGCTTCATCCATCTATGAAGACCTGGTAATCCATAAGGAACGAACTTCGAACAAAGTGAGATCCCTCGATTGGGATAAAGACTAAGACGCTAACCTTTGTGTACCGTATTTTTATCTTTTTTAACTAAATGTCTGTCCATAAGTAATAAGAAATCAGCTAATTGAAATGCAGGATTGTGGTAACGATCACCCGATCTTAAATTGAATCTATCATCTCAACATAGGAGGTTCGTTTAACGTACTTCGTGTAGTTACGAAAATTTTGAAGTCACTACAACTTACAACTTAGAATTGGAGCCTAATTCATACAACTAATAAAAAAATGGGTGTCGGAGTTCAAGGTGACCGATTCCAAATTGAGTTAAATACCATCCCAATAGCACGCAGCTTGAAGACTTCCTTCATACTTACTTGTATCTGAATTTTTCAATGTCATAGATCAAACAGCGACCACCTTTCTCGCCACATGTTGATTTCCACAGCAAACACGTCGAATCGATTAGGTTACCAAAAAGTATGGGCGCCGGTATGTAGCCGAACAAACGGAATATAACGAATTGCATACCGAGTGCAAACGAGCGCTCCTCCTCCGACACTGAACGCAAGACAATCATCAGCAATGGCATTTGCGTCGAAGCCACAATAAATGTCATGAAGAAGAGCAATATGAGGAAGGGATAGATGGTGCGACAGGGTGTGGCACATGGACCGGCAGTGGCAACAGGAACCACAGTAACTTCGGCGAAATCCTCGTTGGCGTTTAACGCTTGTGCTTGACTACCGCCAGCACCCATATAAATACTGCTCGATATATTTGAGTGAACACCTATTAATGATGGAAAATTAACATAAAACCATTGAAATTTAAAAAGACTGCGAATAAACACAGTTAGATAAAATACGCACAAGCACAATTGGTGTAGTTGGATGTAGATGAGAATGCGGTGCAGCCTGCATGACAGGGACTGAAGTAGGTCAAACCATTATTGCCGCACACCGGCTCCACATCTGTTGTCAGGCATTCACAACCGAAATTACAGGCAGCGGTTAGATTGACTTGGAATGGTTCGATGACGCCGTGCTTGGCGCTGCGATAGTACGGTATTGTGGTGCCAGCCATTTTCAGATTATCGCAACCGAGAAAAAATAGCATCGCATAGAGCGCAAGGCAGATGGCGTTCGAGATGATGACAAACTGTACGGCGCCTTTTGGTTTCAACTGGAAACGTTTCAATATGCAGCCGCCAATGAAGATACCAATACAAGCACCCGGTACAGCTATTGAACCAGTAAAGACGCTCGCTTGACTTTTGCCCACACTGAACTGAGTTTCCAAATATTTCGGTAGGAACACCACAAAGCCTGACACTATCCATAGTTCCATACAGGCGCCCAAACAAGTGACAATATACACGGGGTTTGTCACGAGGCGTAACATCGATTGTGGTATATCTGCAAAGAGTTGAACATACATAAATCGGACGTGAATTATTGAAGTCCACTTCGGGCGCACCTTTAATGTCCTTGCCATAACCGGTATCCACGCGCGGTTCATCGTCTTCTTTCGCACTCACCGCCACTATTTCCTTTTTCACTTTACCGACTGGATCGGTGCCACGTGGAAGACTATTGGAATTGTTAGGCACAGCTGGTTGCATAACGGAGCTCTTTCGTATCTTCTTCTTCTCGGTTGTGAGTACCTGCGGTGGTTAAAGTAATATTAAGTATGTTCGGGTTATTTACTATTGAGAGTGCACGGCTACCTTTGGAAAGGAGAAGAACGGCACAGCCACGATAAGCAGCAAAACGCCGCAAAGCAGGAAACCACCCCACCACATGCCAACCCAGCGGCGATCGCCTGGATCTGCAAATTAAGTCATTATATTAGCAAATTTATTTAAAACTACTTCGCCGCTCACATACTTATCGAGATAATTGTGGATGAGAGTGAGTCCATGTGAAAGGATAACAGGTAGGCGCCGAGCAGAAATCCCAGCACCGGTCCAAATGCCGCCATACTATACATACAACCTATGTACATTGACGAGCTCTCCGTCTTGACATGATCATCCACATAGGTGGTGCCGAGCGTGAAGAGTGGACTACCACCGCAACCGAGCAGTAACTGTGCAATCACAAAAAGTAAAACTGGTCCGAATGTTGATAATTTGCCTTCGAGGCAATTATCTTCGCGTAAGGTATGCGGCGCCAATGGTGGATTGGAGAGACCACTCGATAGTCTGCCTAAGTCCATATCTTGATCACGTACCAGTGCACTACGACATATGTTATCACTTGAATCATTCATAATGGTGACGCCGGGATTCGGTTCGCCGGTAAAGTGTGGAACCATGAAAACCAGTGAGCCGATGCCCATAATGGCGGCGCCTGAAAAGAAATATTTGTAAATTTATATGGTATATTATTGTAAATGTAGGAAGCATAATAATTTCTTTCGAAATTGTATTTTGAGTCCAGATATTAATGCTTAAAAATTATCTACTTGATAGGCTCGGTGGTCGGTGGTATTTTCACTAAGGAATATTGCTAAGCAGCAAGAAAAACTAAGTCCTTTTCTAATTTACCATTAAACACGAGGGCTTATTTGTGTTCCTAAGCGATTACAAAAATCTAAAAAAAAAAAAATCTTGTTAATTGAGTTTCAAACAAACAGCACATTTTTTGAACCCTTAGAGATCTCCACGTCCAAACAAACTTCGTTTCTTCACTGGCACACGGCAGCACCGTTTTATGGAATATTTCGACATACGAAATATCACCAGTCATGTTTTCCTTAATCCAATAAATGAGCTCTACACCTGGCCAAGAAAAGCATGCCCAATAACGACAATTTTCTTGGACTGTGGGCACTCAGGTCGTGATCAGTTTCAGTAATTGCAGCTACATTAAAGACATCTTTTACCTGTGTAGCTGTCGCAAAATTAAACTCAGTATCTGACACTTGGCTTGACTTCCGTCACTGACAGTGCAGGCTTCCTTCCACGTTTTTTAATGCTTGGTTGGTACCTGATAGCGTTACGTACCATTGTGTGCGAGTAACCAATAATATATTGGACTTCGACATAACTTTTGACCTCAGAAATCTATTTAGCCTGTCACAAAAATTTCATTTGAGAAACTCTTGACCAACCTATCATATTTAGACTAACCACAGCAATTTGTTCTGTTCCAGGTCTGCGGATTGTCCTTATTAAGTGAATAGTAAGTAGGTTACGTACATATATTTGTATATCCTTCTAACCAATTAGGCAAATCCGTTGCCATCATAGTCAGAACTATAGGTACATAGCAAAGTGAACCCAAAGATGCTGTACTCGGCAGTATTTCTAAACTCTTTTTAGCAAGTTGAGCTCATTTTCTCACCGGATCTTCCAATTGTTGCATACTAATTCAATACTTAATAAAAGAATAATACTAACCTATACCAATCCAAACGGGTATGTGACGTCGACTACCCAAATAGCTCACAAATATGACCGTTATCACATTGCCAATCTCATAACTGGACGCTATCAGACCCGAATAACTCGAAGGTATTTCGAAGCGTTTCTCAATCGTCGTTATAACGGAATTTATATAACCGGAACTCAGTGCCTGCTGCAATGTGACTAGAATCGACAGTAGCAGCACGAATACTTTGATGCGTGCAAATTTCTGTATACGACCGGGCCGATAATTGAGAATACCACAATCACGTGACTGCAATTCATCATCATCATCATACTCCGATTCATAGAGCATAGCAGCAGGCGTCGTCGTCGCATTATTATTGGTAACGGCGCCACTGACATTGCCTGCTCCCACGGCAATACTCGCCGATGGCTGACGGCTGTGACTTTTCGCCAGAATCTCATTGCAACAACCGCTGCACACCGCTGATTGTTGGCAATTGTTATGGCCATGATGTGGGTGATGCAGATGATTGTGCTGATGATGCGTTGATGGGTGATGATAATGCTGGTTGTGGCAGTTGCAGGTGGCACGTGACGCTACGTTGGCGCACATATTATTAATGTTAGGCGCCGTAGCGGCGCTGCAACTGACCAGTTCGCCCAAATTGACCTGAGAGTCTTGTGGGGCAGCGTCAACGCTGCTATCATCACCGCTCGTATTCGTCTCCGAGTAGAGGCCCGTCATCTGGTACATGGACTCCTGGCGTCTGGAAGAGCAGAACAAAACATTTAGATATAAATATGTATGGTAATATACATGTGTGGTGGGTGGATTGTGGTTGGGTGTATGTGGGTGCTTCTGCAAATTGTTTTTTCATCGGAAAATAATCATTCTACCGTTGCGTGCGATAATCCATTTTCGTATTAATGTGCGGCTGTTATTAGTAATTCCAATGGTGTTATGCGCATTTAGCCGGGCATAAAAAACATTTGAATTTTATGCAAATTCACGTATTGATTATTTTCTAAAAAACACTTCAATGATTTTGATATTTCAAAATGACATATAACAGTTTACAATTGAGTGATGGGGCAGGTGTACAGGGTTCCCAAACAAAGTATAAGTGAAAAGTATAGGGTGCATATAATTTAATAATAAAAAAAAATTTTTAAGAATAACAGTTGCTTAAGTGCAATTGTACTGCGGAAAAGTATTGTCATGTTCCCACGGCCTAAATGTGCCTCGAGCTAGCCGACCTGCCCGCTTGTTTATTTATTTATGTAAGTACTTGTTTAAACCCCCCCATTTACTTCGCGCCGACTGCTTTTGTTTCTTACAAAAACATGTGTGTTCATTTGTTAGTTTGTGGCCGTATTGGAAAACGATTACTGGCAGGCCTTTACTGAAAGTTAATGACAAAAAAACTCTCTCCAAAAACAATTGTGAACAGAAAAGGCACGATACTTGAAATAGAGGCAAGGCAAAGGCCGCTGAAGGACACGTGTGAACGTATGTAGATTTATGAGTGCATTCGCTCGAAGCTATATTTTCGCACAGTAACTCCAAAAATTAATCGATTGATTTAAATTTTTTGACAACGAGGATTCTAAAAGTTGATAGACGATATATCAGTTTGGAGTTGGATTCAGAAAAAGTTCTCTATTTTCAGCGCTGTACCAATGTTCGACCAACTGCAGAACCACCTAACACCGAATAGAACCAACCATGAATAGAAAGCCTCAAACACTAAATCTAATGTGGATGGGTAAGTAGGTAAAGTGAATGTCTGACGACGCATCTAGGCCTTTAAGAAATCCACTCTGAACCCACCGGACTAAAATTTCAATAAAGAGTGACTATTTATTCTCTCTGAACCACCTCGTGTTTCTGTGTAAGTTCATCAATACAAAAAATCGAAAAGAAACCTTCGTCAGATAATTGAAATTATTTTCCTATACAAACTTTGTATTCGCATAGAAGATGTTTTACAGTCTCCTCTTCTAAATCCTGAGAGCTTCTACAGTAGTCATTGTGTGGTCAGTGACCTTTCACTCCAATTAGCATAAGAACGCTAATTGGAGTGAAAGATCATTTCTTTTGAATTTTAATAGTCGACATATGCGGCCCATATTCCATTCCGTCACGTTTGCCTGCTCGTTAAGCAAGTTAGGGTCTGGTTCCACCTAGACTCAGCTATATTTAGCATGTTTGTCGATTAAATATTTACAAACAACCAGAGGCAACTTTTCTGCAGTCTAATTGTAGGGTGGTAGCTGCTGTGGCTAGCTCATCTGCTGCACATTTACCAGGAATATCATTATGTCCTGAACCCATTGCAGGTTTATCGTGAAATAGGACGTTAGATCCATCAAAAGACTTTGGTAAATCCAAGACTGCTTAGCTATCTTTATATAGAAATATATTCCTTGTTCTGAGCACACTACTTGTCAGTGGTCTGCATATAGCTTTAATTGGAATTGAAGCTCCCAACCCATTAAATTGTAATAATGTTTGTGTTTAAGGAGTCAAAGAAGTCAGTTATAATGTTCGGCATGCCTGTTAAACAAAGAAAAAAGGAGATCAAAATATCACTTTACAAATCCGATAATGAACGCCTATATACAAGCAAATACAGCTTGTGAGTACTTTAGATGATCTTTAATTTACAGTAGGTCAGTTTCTCAACAACCAAGTTTTTATGTAAATTATTCTGTTGACTACTCATTTTGGAACGATATGACTGTCATACAAACTGAACTATCGGATGGAAGTGTTTGCATGGAATTATCATTTTAAGATATATTATCAGGACATTTGTCGCAGATTATTGTCAAAGCCATGACTACAATCTTTAAGGAATTTGTTTAGATCGGGGAACTATAACATAATGGATACCATACAACTGGCCGATAAAACTCAAGTCCTTATATGGAAAACGTTTTAATTTGACAAGGTATCTTCACAAAATTTAGCATGAATGACGAAATTTTTCACCTCGGGCAACTATAACATACAGCTGCCATACAACTGACCGATCAAACTGAGTCCTCGTATGGAAAACTCTGTTAACATGACAAGGTATCTTTATGGAATTTGGCACAGATAGTTGCCCACGCAATCGCTACAATTTCCACAAAATTTTTTTAAACTTGACAAATATAGCATAAAGGTGTCATACAAACAGGCAGATCAAACTCAAGCCTTTGTTAGGAAAATCCTTTTACTTGAGCTGGCATTCTCATTACTATTAAAGACATAGCTGCAATATTCGAAGAAATTTTTCAGTTCGGACAAACATAGCATTTACGTAGCTGCCATAGAAACTGGTCGATCGAAATCAGAATGAAGATCTTTGTATACCCTATCATTTCATAAAATATTCGGTACAACCGAAATAAACGTTTCTTCTTCATACATTCGTAGGCGACTTAATCTATGAGGTAACGTTCTCTTCCCACTTATATTATTTTTAAATGTAAATATTTGTAGTCACTGTAAGCGATACACATATACATATGCTTATAATGTGGCTGCCTGTGTGCGGTAACTCCCCGTGAGGTCAAACGTCACGTCAACCGAAGGCCAAAGTGTCAAAGTGACAACGGCATCCGTGATTCCATAACCATTAAAGGATACGCTTTCAGGAAAACACCAATGCATGTGCTACATCTGTATATACTAAAAGTATATATTTATAATTATTTGTCCGATTTATGATATGATATTTCAAACTAACTCTTTCACTCAACGACTAAATAACTTACATGCACGATGCTCTAACATTTCAGCGTCCAAGCCATTAGCATCCGCAGCCGTCGCATAGTAACACTACCACTTGGCCATTATTTGCAACTTAAGCGGTCTTATTCGAAAAAAAATAAACGAACATATTTATGAACTCGCGCAAAAACAACACAAAGGCACCATGAAGTTATTACAAGAATATAATGTTCAAGCAGAAACCATTAACCGCATATTTCAATTTCCACAAAGGCTAAAAAATAAACAATTACTATGTTTGTTCTTTTATGTCCTATTCAACCGGAGCCAACTTGGTAGCACGTGGAACTCTTGCAACTCACACGGCCGATACTCATTTGCTAACTAAATCAATGAAGCGCCTCGAGTTGGCTCGCGAACTGGTTGTGTATAGTTGGTTGGTTGGTTAGTGTTGCTACGTCGTCTACGAGCTGGTCATACCACGCCTGCTCGCCTGTCTGTTAGTCGGCTGAAGACTCGTCTGCCCTGCTTGGTAGCCCATTCACTAGCCTCCAAATCACCTGTCTTGCAGTTGAAGCACGTGTGGCATGTTTATTCTACCTTTTCATCTTTTATTCACCATTTGCTTTGTTTCATTCAACCATGCAGGGTATTCATGTAATTGGAGTTCGAATGTAGTGGTCCAATGAGCTTAATGTCGCACAGTGATTCATTGTTGTATAAAAATTAAGTTTTACTAACGATGAACTTAGAAAAAAGCATATCAACCAGAAGATAGATTATACCTTAAGTTACTAGCCATGGCGAAATTTACTGTTATAGAAAATTGCTTAAGTACTCCTAATCGGAAAGTCAGAAATTTTTCACAGGTTTTTCGTCGCCAAGCGTTCGATAACGTAATTCCTCCAAAATTAACGAACGTTTCACAACTACTAGAGGATTAAGTGCACATAACGATGGAGCCAAGTAGATGTACTTTTATAGCAGCCTTCTCTTGACAGATCAGCTGTGAATGTACACGAAAACCGTGGAGTGTCGATTTGGGGCCGTTCGCAGGAATTCGGCATGGCGTATGGAACGACTAGGCGCATTTTAGGTCGAGATCTTAAATTCAAAGCGTACAAGGTACGACTTGTGCAAGAATTGAAGTCGCGTGACCTTACTAAGCGACATTGCTTCGCTCTATTGGCTTTTGAAAAGTTGCAAAAATATCTGATGTTTCCGAGCCAAATTTTGTTCAGCGATACACCGACTTCTGGCTCAATGGGTATGTAAACAAGCAAAATTTCCGCATTTAGAATGAAGAGAAACGTGAGGAGACTCAATAACTCCCATTTCAACCTGAAAAATCCAGGATGGTTTGGGAGCCGCTGGAATCATCGGTGCATATTTCTTCAAAAACGATAACGGTGAGAATACAACGCTCAATGGTGGCCGTTGCTGACTGTTTGACGCCTGAAATTCTGCTCTCGGCGGCGTTAGGATTCAACAAGACTGCACCACTTCTCACACAACGCATGAAACAATGGATTTATTACGAGAAAACTTCGGTGAGCTGATAATTTCATGTTTTTAGCCAGTCGATTGGCCACCAAGATTGTGTGAAATCACACCGTTAGACTTTTTCCTGTGGGGATATGTAAATTCTTAAGTCTATGCGAACAATCCAGCATCGATTCATGCCTTGAGGCAAAACAAGGACCATCAGAGAAATAATTATATTTGAAAAAGATAATCTTCAAAACATAAATGCCAAAAAAAGTTCGTCTGAATGATAAAAAGCATTCCCCATTAAATTTGTAGTTTTTGTTTTTTTTTTCTTAAAAATAAAATTAGGGAAGCTCGAAATGGATAACCCTTTAGTAGCACAAAAGGCTGTACTTCGAACGTAGCTTTCACAGTATCCAAGTGTATCTTCGTACTTGGAATCTCGTTCAGCTTATTCAAGAAGTATTGAAGATTAAAGTATGACCTGGGTACTAAGGTTAAATAGTGTTACGGGTCAGCTCTAATATGATATTTGTTAAGAACCGTTGAACAGCTGAAAAGCTAGTTCTTTGTGAGAACAAAAAATCCAAGATACAACGTTTCACGAAGAAGGACTTTAAACCTTGGAGATAGTTGATCGACGGTAAGACATCAACATTTTTTCAATCGGAATCTACAGAAAGCTGTAAAGCTCAAACCTAGCGGGTTTATACATTCCTACAAGAACTAAACATGAACTAATTTATACGTGAGAAAATTAAAATTTTAATTTAAATTATTCACATAAAATAGCCCACTGTCTGCCGTGGTCTATCGTGACGGTCGATGTTCGTCATAAGACGGCAAACACTGTTCCTTTGGTACTGTAAAGATGTAGGTTTAGTGTAATAACACTAAAAGGCAAACTATATACAAACATGCATACATGATATGTAGGAATGTATGAGGGCATGTGTTTACTTTTGGAATGGTAATCGATGACTCTTACAAACGTAACTTAGTTCAAGTAAAAGCGAAAAGGCATTGAAATAGTACGGAAATCGCGCTGCGCTTTACAACTCCTCTATATATGTATGTAGTATGTATTTAAACATACATACATATTTATGTACGAATATATGGATATCTGCTTATAGGCTTTTAAATCTGCCGCATTCCAGTGCTGGCAAGTTCTTATATCGATGTGCTTTTATTACATATCAAAACACTACATATGCATACAACCATATATGCGCAAGAAAACATACATACTCGTACAAATAACAGTGTATACACTTACATACATACTATATTTATAAAATACTTTCACTCTTGTCTTGTCCATATCGTTACTTAAATGTTATTAAAGTGAAGTAAAGTAATTTAATCGATTTTTTCTTTACAACTATTTTGATGTTGTTGTTGTATTTGAATCAACTGTATCTACACACTTTATTTGTAGTTAAATCAATGATTGGTAAGTTGGATTGATTAATAAGATGATTGATAAAAGCCAATTTTATTTTTCCATAATAAAATTTCTGTTTCAAAGTTCTATAAATGCGAAGGGAATAAGACCTATTTAAAGCGAAGCGTCACACATTACTACCCAAGAGCTGCAACTGCCGGCAAGAAAACTTAAATCCAACTAATCAACTGAGCGTCTTACCAGTAGAGTTACTAAAAATGTTTGCCTCCAAGTCGGTTTATTCATCCAGAAATTTGTAAAATAACAGCTCGTGTTAATTAGATTAGTGAAAAAAATGAGGGATTCAGACAGCCAATCAGCATACCGGCCGCTCTGCATGCTTGACACAGCTGGTAAGCTTTTCGAAAGATTGTTGAAGCAACGGATAAAAAAGCAATCGCTAGCTCTATGGAAAACATGGTTGAAGCATTAGAGAAAAACATATTCACATTATCTCAAAGTAATAGCTATGATGAGCTATTTGAAAGACGAAATCTTGTTGTATGAAACCTCCGAGGCACGACGATATTTAAAGATCACGTCAGGAGTTGAGCAACGATAAATTCTCAGGCCAGATTTCTGGAACGTCCGACACAACGGAAAATTTAGCTTGAATATGCTCGACGATACTAACCTAGTTTGCTACGTAGGTGACGCGATTATCATGCACTAAGGATAGTATATTGTTTCAGGCGAAGCTATATTTGTAATTAGCGGAAGCACGAACATCCCTCATAGTATTTGAATGAAAGGAAATGTCGACATTGAAAAAACAACGAACAAACCACTAAATATTAAACACGAAACAATAACTTGGAAGAATGGCATATACGTTGGCAACTGAGACATAATGGTAGATGGACTGAATAAAAAAATTAACCAATCGGGAAAATCAATATTTCAATTAGACACCATACCATTTAAACAGAGAACCGTCGCGTCGTAAGCCTTCGGAGTGCACTGCAAACCACTGGACAAATTTTTTGTGGGCTCTTGTTTACGTAAATAATGGTCCCGAGACAGCTTATGCCTTGGAAAAAAATTTTCGGCGCGAAATTGCTGGCATGCGGCACTAATTGCGATCGGCGATCACTTGTCCGAAATCACTTTTAAAACATAATTTCAAACCCTTTTCTATAGAAGAAATTCTTAGGAATTGAAAATGTTATACCTATACCCAATATTATTTAGCGAAGAAATTTTTTACTGTTCCTTAAATTTTAAACGTTCAGAATGTTAGAAAAGACCTTCAGTTGGTTTGGTACATGTTATTCAAAGGGGGTCAAGAACGCGTTGACGACGAAAAATGTCCAGGGCGGCCGTCAACATCAACTGATGACCAACACATCGATAAAATAAAGGTATTGGTGCTTGAGAATCGACGATCACCAACAGTCAGAGATCTTACTAGCATCTTTGGAATATCGGTAGGATCAGTGAAAACTATTTTGAAAGATTATTTGGGTCTGTAAAAATTGAATGCACGGTTGGTTTCAAGATCACTAAATTTTTTCGAAAAACAGCGTCCCGTTAATGTTTGTGAAACAATGCTTTCCGACTACCGGGATGTCATGAAACGTGTTATTACAAACTTCAAACTGAACCGAAGCTGAAAAAACACGTAAAGATCAAAAATAAAAGTTATGTTGATAGTTTTCTTCGACTATTGAGGTGTGGTTCACTCTCAATTCCTTCCGATCGATCAAACTCTCAATAAGGAATACTATTTGAGTGCTATGCGTCGTAAAAAAGAAGCCAGAATTATGGGCCGACAACTCTTAGTTTATGCGATAATACACCGTCACATACTGCATTGATTCTTCGTGATTTTTCGCCAAAACTTTCAAACAATATCGTGCCGCAACCACCGTATGTGAATTATATTCCGGAAATTGACTTTAACAACTGTTTCGAGGTAGACCCGTAGAATATTTCCAATCTTACCCTTCGATTTATCCCTTTTTTGTTCCCTGGAAATCAACTTGCAATGTGCCTTTTGAAGGTTAGATCTAACTATATACACACACAATTCTGTGGCAAACTCGCCCAGAAATATTCAAATTATAATTTATGTTAATGAAATTTAAAAAAAAACTTTGCTGACCTTCCACACCTTTACTAACGCAAAGGAAAAACAAATAAATTATTTTAATACTTGACATTTTATCACGCCACTTTACACGACATTTCAATACTTCACAGCCACGCTTGGCCAACATTAGGTAAATGGTTAATTATTATTTTGCGTGAAATTTCAGTTGACAAGCCTTAATTCGCCACGCATCTCTTGAATGTCCCACACATACGCCACAATTCGCCAAATTTAGCCGAAATTCACTCACCTATGACCGCGGCGATGCGTTGTTGAGCTCGCAGTGCTGTGATTACGACACACACCCTCGCCAACGGCGACGCCAACATGCGTGCAGTTGCCCTCTGCACCGGTGTTTGCTGTTGTACCACCGTAACGGCTGGCGCAATGCTCCGCTTCATCGTAGCCGGCGCTAGCGTTACAAGCTGAAGTGTTCGCCGACGACGGCATATTGGCATTCGTCGTGTTGGTTGGATTTGTTGTGTTTGTGTATTGTTGATGTGAGAGTTGTTGCTGCTGCTGCTGTTCCACCAACCTTTCCTCGGTTTGCGTTGCTGGTCGATTGGCTGTCATACTCGTCGTTGTTGTCGCCTTTGTTGAAATGTTGCATTCATCGAAACACGTAGAAGTCGAGTGGGGAAAAAAATTAAAATGCGAAATGCGAAGCAGCCGGTTTTGTTGACTCTTTTTATTTACATTCTTCCCGTCTACAGTCCAATTGCTATACTCTGCTCACAATTGCGTTATTCTGCGTCTGTAATGAATAGTTGGGAGCTGAAAAAAAAAACAGAAAAATTTAGTGCAAATTGTAGGAAATGTTACAAATTACGATTAATCTGTGTCGTTTTTATTGAGTGCACTTTAAATTTTTTCAAGATTTACATTCATATATGCTGGTTTTTCTTCGCACTTATCTTATTGCGTTGAGTTTTGTAGGAGTTTATTGCAATGAGTTATATAACATTTATCCTTAACAATTGCGTGAATATACAGGGTGCAACTGCTCATATGGAGTTATGGATATTTACTTGTTGTGTCTTTCACGCTGAGTGCTATATTATCTTTCAGCTGTTCATTAGGAAAACTTCACTGGCCACAATAAAGGTTTAATACCTTTCTTAAATACATTGCTATAGAATAATGTTTAGATATGAACATTTTCTTCGTAGATTGTAGCGCTGTTTTAGATAAGTATCTGGGCCAAATCTTCATTCTGATGATTTTTTTACTTGTTTGCAAGTCAAACTCATAAACCCATATGTCAGCAGCAGTTATAATGCCCTCCATGAATGTGGGATAAGAATTCACTCGATCAAGCATGTCCAAAGAGACCTATTCTTTTTGATAAAAGTTTAGCTTTATCGGGATGATTCAAGCAAGAACGCATTTCATACCCAAAGTATTAAGCAAAATCATTCGAACGGCCGCGAGATGTCGAAGATGTCGTGTTCTCTTGCCATCTCTCTAGCACTTGCGTGACGATTTTTAACAACCTTATCCCTCACTTTTTTAATATTTTCATCATTTGAAAGAATCGAAAAACTTAATTTTGACTCTTTTCAGGCCAAAAAAAAAAATCAAGCCTATTTTAAATTGAGAGTACGACAATTTCTTCTGCCATGAGTTTTAGATTTATTTTGACGGAATTCTAAAAATCATTATATGCAATATATAAATCATAGAATATCGTGAAGATACACATTCCTTGTCGCATATATCTCTTTTCAATCATTAGAAGGGTGTAACTCGACGTCACCCACATTTTGTACTTAGCTTCTTCAGCTGCTTTATTTTATGTGACCTAAATAAAATCTCGAATTAAGAAATATGCGGTAAAGCGCCCGAATTGTTTAAAATAGCGCTCCTGTTCACTGCGCAAGTGCGGTATAGCTTATTCTAGGAGTAAATTAGGAAGTTCTTGACTTAAGCTTTTATTCATCTACATCTCCTCACGACACCGATATCGAAAGCTTGAAGAACACTGCGCACAAAAATTATAACATTTTTGAAGTAATAGAGGCTGTAAAGAGTGTTTCAATGAAACAGATACAAAGAGAGATTTACGATATCAGTAACTGTCTTTGACTCAACTCAATACAAAACTAAATTATGTAAAGGTATTAAACCACTTATCGAGTTGAATTCGTACAAGAAAGTATGCAGATATCGCTATAAACGTTAATTTCCAAGCTACCAAGTTGGGTTTTGCATATTTTAGATCACTTTTACTATTGTGAATGACTTAAATGATAAACGAGCATAAAAATTTAATTTTTATTTTTATATTAAAAAACTTAAAACAAAAAAGCAATTATAATAGTGTAAAGAAAATATAACTAAGGGGTTACTAGACCGATATACATATACACAAGCTTGCGGCTAGCCGACTCATGTTTTTAGGCCTATGGCAATAGACGTCTAAATCAATAGTATATATTCACCAACGGATCAAAGACTGAAATAGAAACAGAGCGCTTTTTCTGTATAAATCCACACCCAAAAGGTAGATTTAAATTAAATTACTCAAATTCAGTAATTCAGGCCGAAATTGTGCCCCTTAGGCTTCTGCTTTATACTTGTATAACAAGTGCATAAACCTTCCAGTCAACAGCCAAGCGGCTGTTGAGGTTTCCGTAGTTTCAGTACTAAGCTCTGCGTTAGCTTATTTAAATAGGAAAATAACTAGACTTTTAGTAAGTAACGCGGTTAGTATCATCTGGGTACATAGGAAAAGAAAGAAATGAAAAGGCAGGCGAGGTGGCTCACTCGAGGGAAGCTGGACACAAAGTTTACACAAGCTGGTTCAGACCAATTAGATCCTTCAAGGGAGGTTTGAAGCAAAGTATTCCAGAGAAATACTTTAGGTCTTGGTAAAAGTAGCAAGGTTGGGCATACACAATGTTACTTTGGTGATGATGGTCAGACCACACTGCTCCCACTTCTAGGCAAAAGGGAACTTACTAATATTGAAAGGGTCTTCTCATGGCACCAACCTTTCGGTTCCACCTTTAGAAATCGGTAGAGTAGATTCAATGGATAATAAAGTATGCGAATAGCAGGGGATATTTCCGTTTGACATTTGTGACAGCACCCTGTAACACCACATATTGTAAACCAAACTCAAATGTACGTAAATATTTTTGTGTTGTTTGAATTACTGTTTGCTTGTTGACTTACTCGCAAATTTTGTTGTCTTATCTTACACCTAGCCACGTAGACTACATTTTCATTCATAAGCAAATACGCAAAACTCAGCGATTGTACACAACTAGAATGCTGTCTGACTTTGCTATCAACTTGAATAAAGAGACATATTTATGTACATAGTTGTATATACGAGGTGTGTTCAAAAAGTAGCGCGAATTTTGTGTTTTTTCAAAAATTATTTATTTATTCATGAATATGTATTTTGTCCCCTTCAAAGTAGTCCCCATAAGATATTATACACTTGTGCCAACAGGTTTTCCAATCTTCGAAGCACTTCAAAAAATCATTTTTATTTTATCTTCTTCAGCTCCTCCTTCGATGCCGTATTTATCTCGTCAAGAAAAGCGTAACGTCGTCCTTTCATGGGTCTCTTCAGTTTAGGGAACAAGTCACAGGGGGCCCGATCTGGGGAATACGGTGGCTGCGGCATCATTAGTGTGTTGTTTTTGGCCAAAAAGTCGCGCACAAGCAGCGATGTGTGAGCAGGGGCGTTATCGTGGTGCAAAAGCCAATTTTTGTCACATCTTCTCGGCCTTCTGAGAACATTTTGTACCACCGATAAACGTWGCTTCGGTMCAAGGTAGCTTCTCCGTATGCCACAGTCAACATTCGGAATGCATTAGCGCACTTAATTTCGTTTTTCACACAAAATTTGATACAGGTTCTTAAATCCATTTTTTTGAATAGGTAAAAATCGAAGTCGATCCAAAACACGTGCAAACAAAGCAGCTGTCAACAATTAAATGAACATTCAAAATGGCCGAGCTTGTCGGCATAAGTGAGAGACATGAGTACCAACATAACGCCACAAAAAAATCGAAATTCGAATATACGTAACCCGCGAAAATTCAAAACTCGCGATACTTTCTGAACACACCTCGTATATACACACATTCCTATCTTTAGTTGTAACCGACTTAGAAGTGGAAAAACACTGTGTAGCGACAATAAATAAATACAAATGAGAAGGAAAACTAAGCAGATGAGTCTATGTATTTATGTACTTCTACATAAACGATTATGTAAATAGCTAAACTAATTCAGAATACTGCGTGGTGCTAAGGACAACATACCAAAAGCAAGTAGTTAGTAGAGTCGTTTTCCAATTTTTAACTCGCATTATAACGGTTATTATACAGGTTATCAATAAGCAGGTGGTGGATAAAATAGGCCACATCACCTTTATTTGGGAGAAAAGGTCACACTAAAAGAGGATGGATGGCGCAGAAGCAAGAGACTCGTTGGCGGAACGTACTATATCTACACAGACGGATCAAAATTGGCTAATGGAGTGAACGTCACAATATATTGCTCGGAGCTGGATCTTAGGCCACCCTTCAAGCTTTCGGAACGCTGCAGCATCTTCCAGGCGCAAATCTTTGCAATCAAAAAAGCGGCTGAGATAGAAAACTACGTCGGTAACAACATAAGGAAGATCTATGGTAAGAACTGACAATGAGTACATGTTAGGGCAATAATCTCTCTTCGCATTACATCAGAAAATTTCCTTAGAGGCAGGAAGGCAGTAGATGTACTGCACTACACGCCACAAAGAAATTCTGTGAAACGAAATAGCAGATGAGATTGCCAAAGTGCCAATCGTCTGGCTACCAAACCAGTACAGGTATGTAAATCACTAAAGACGATATTAAATTAAATTTTAGAAAAGGCTGACAGACAGTTGAGGGTGAGATAGAAAAACACACACATGCTAGTTACTCACACAGAGAAAAATTCCGGGAAACGAAATAGCTGACGAGATTGCCAGTGCAGGAAATACGTACGTCACTATCCAAATCTGCCAGACGTTTGAGAGTGAGATTGAACGCCCTAAGGACATGCAGGATCGGGTCATAGAAACACATCCATGCTTGTTAATCACACGGTCTCTAAAGAATTTGGCCTAATGACAGATCACAACCTACTATCATCACATGCGAGCCGAATTGGCATAAGTATTGACAATACATACAGAACGTGCAGAGAAGATAAGAGAGGCGCTTGAACGCCTGCTTTGCCTCTGTCATCGGCTTGTATAGAACTCGTCTTAGATATCTATAAATTTCGCAGTTTAAGGGACTAGATGAAGTATCAAAATATTGATATCTAATATCAAGTTGTTCCCCGCCAAAAGCATTGACGAATATCTCAGGTCAAGTTGAACTCGGGAATTACTAAGAACTACTAGGTCTACGTATGGCATGACAGGCGGCCAATATAATCTAACCTGACCTAACATAGTGATCAGCGTGACATGCTGAGTGTGTTTAACAATTTTCTTATCTATTTGTATATACCCTTTCAGTTTTTGAGATTTCGTTCAAAAATTTTGCACACTTTCTCTTTAAGAAACTGCTCATTTAACAAAACCCAGTTTAATGTTTCAGTGAATTTGTAAATATTTCGAAGATATTTGTCAAGCTCACTAAATATAAGATAAAACCTGTTCCAAAAGCCTATTTTGGAACAAAACATTAAGGTGGACTGCTTTCAAAAAATTTTTCCACTCACCTTTGAGTAGTAAAAACCAAAATGTGCAAGCTATTTTCGGACTACTCTTCAGTATGTTAGTCTCTGGCATACAAATAAAGTGGTAAAAGTATACATAAATTCATATGTATGTATGTAATTGCTTGGAGACACTTTCCGCTTATTATGACCGAGACGTTACATTTAATGAAATTTTAATATTTTATATTACTGTATCGTAAATGTATTACGCTTTTAACGCTTCTTACATAAATACTGCATACATATCACATCTCCATATGTACAAGCTTACGTTCACGTCTAAAAACATATGTACATATGTGAATAGTGTTTGCATGACATTATGGCAACATTATTGTGAAGTAGAGCGTCAATTTTGGATCATTTTACCAGCCATCTTACCGTACCGGTAGGTAAAAATTATTAGGCACTTATTTGCAATTTAAGCTACACCGTCGCAGAGCGAAACTGCGTTGAGCTGAGGAGAGCTGATTAAAAATATTTACTTATTGCGTACAGCCGGTAACGGTAGGAGGCAGTGAAATAGAAAATAAAGTGAAGGCCTATTAAGATACAGCTACAACATCGAAACCTATATACATATACATATGAGGCTATTAATACATATTCACCCAAATGATACACGAGTATATAAGTACAGAGAACACTTGGGAGACATAACAGATAGTTTAAAAATAACACCAGCTGACATGTGTTGTCAACTAGTACCTGAAGTTGCAGTTCAGCACAGACTCTAAAAAAAGGTTAATTTCGGTTGAACCGATGCTAAACTTTCACATATATAAAATATTTCCTACATGAACTTGATTTTGTGGTTGCACCATTCTCTCAGAAGAAAATATCTCGTCAAATGAAAAAGTTTTCCATACGAGCATTTCATTCCCAGCCATCAGTTTGTATGACAAATGATTCAATGAATTCCCTATTATTATATTATAAGGGATGAAGGACAGACAAGGCAAAATCTTTGTCGCGATCCTTTTAGTGAGGTCTCCGAGCAGCAAAATGTCACTGTAAGCCGGATCGAGGACATTGCGCAGATTTAGAGCTCGTGCTCTATCCTCTTTGTAAAGATCCTTACAGAGGATACCCAAATGTTTATGAACGATAAATTTAACACGTTGCTTTGATATTTTTAGAGAATCAGGTATCTTCACCAATTTCATTTGACGATCTTACCAAATAATTTGGTGGATTTTTTGATGTTTTCGTCTATAAGACAATTTTTTAAACTCCATCAGGACGTTCACATAATTTTTTCCAAGGATCCTATTTCAGCTTCTTTGTAGAATATGGTCTGACGGAATCGCGCCCGACGATTGGAATTTAAGTGTACTTTGTCCAATTCACTAAAACGGAGACCCCACAATCTGCGCCAACTACCGCGGAATAAGCCTCGTCAACATCGCATATAAGGCTTTATCGAAAGTATTGTGTGAAATACTAAAATCCCATCGTCAACAATTGTCCTGTCTGAAGCTTCGTTTGATATCAAACGGCTTGTCGAGGTATTTCCTGATGGGGCTTTTGGTATTGCTCAATATCAATTTGTACAGCCATATTTATTTTGCGGGAGTACCGAATTCAGTCATAGCGTTATAAAGGCGTGCTGTCAAAAGCAGCTTTGAAATCGACGAAGAGGTGGTGAGTGTCGATTCTCCTTTCACGGGTCTTTTCCAAGATTTGGCGCATGATGAATATCTGGTCGGTTGTTGATTTTCCAGGTCTGAAGCCACACTGATAAGGTCCAATCAGTTTTTTGACGGTGGGCTTTAATCTTTCACACAATACGCTCGATAGAACCTTATATGCGATATYGAGGAGGCTTATCCCACGGTAGTTGGCGCAGATTGTGGGGGCTCCTTTTTTGAGGAGTGGGCATAGCACACTTAAATTCCAATCGTTGGGCGTGCTTTCGTCCGACCATATTTTACAAAGAAGCTGATGCCTTATCAGCTCATCGCCGCCATGTTTGAATAGCTCGGCCGGCAATCCATCGGCCTCCGCCGCTTTGTTGTTCTTCAGGCGGGTAATTGCTATTCGAACTTCTTTCTGGTCGGGCAATGGAACGTCTGCTCCATCATTATCGATTGGGGAATCCGGTTCGCCTTCTCCTGGCGTTGTGCGTTCACTGCCATTCAGCAGGCTGGAGAAGTGTTCCCTCCATAATTTAAGTATGCTCTGGGCATCGGTAACTAGATCACCTTTTGGCGGTTCTACAAGAGTATGCTCCAATCTTGAAATCTTCTGCAAGCCGCCGCATTTTTTCGCAGAATTTTCGAGCATTACCCCTGTCGGCCAGCTTATCAAGCTCTTCGTACTCACGCMTTTCGGCCTCTTTCTTTTTCTGTCTGCAAATGAGTCTCGCTTCCCTCTTCTACTCTCGGCCTCTATCCCATTCCGCACGTGTTGTGGTCGATCGTAAAGTTGCGAGGTAGGCAGCCTGTTTTCTCTCCGCTGCGACACGGCACTCCTCTTCGTACCAGCTGTTCTTTTGTACTTTCCGAAAACCAATGGTTTCAGTTGCAGCTGTACGTAAGGAGTTTGAAATGCCGTCCCACAGTTCCCTTACACCGAGTTGTTGACGAGTGCTCTCAGAGAGCAGGAGTGCAAGCCGAGTAGAAAATTGTTCGGCTGTCAGTTGTGATTGCAGCTTCTCGACGTCGAACCTTCCTTGTGTTTGATGGCGTGCGTTTTTTGCTGCACAGAGGCGCGTGCGAATCTTGGCACATACTTTTATATAATCCCTCGATGAACAAAGACCAAACTCCATAAGTCACTCATTATTCCCGTCTTGCAATATGGTGCAGAGGCATGAACGATGACAACATCTGACGAGTCGACGTTACGAGTTTTCGAGAGAAAGATTCTGCGGAAGATGTATGGTCCTTTTCGCGTCGGCCACAGCAATTATCGCTTTTAATGGAACGTTGAACTGTACAATTTAAACGACAACATTGACATAGTTCCGTAAATTATGAGACAGCTACTACGTTGGCTACACTACAACTCAAAAAGTATTCGACACAATGCCCGACGGGGGAAGCAGAGGAAGGCCTCCACTCCGAAAGATCAGGCGGAGAAGGAAAAGCGGAACGACTGGCGCGCTGTTATAAACTCGGCTATAGCCGTGTAAGTGGTGTCTACGCCAATAAACATATAAATTCAATTCTAGTGACTCGCTCTTGTGAACTTTTCAGCTGACCTGGTATATTAAATATATTATATGTATATATGTATGTACATATATAAATAAATATACATATATAGGTTTGGGTTGGCAAAAGTAATTTCCACCCTACGGAATGTAAAAATGAGATATGACGTATGTATTTCATATTGACAAGTGCTTTAATTTAGTAAACGGCAGCAATGAATTACCTCTTTGCATAGGCATGTATTTTATTTTCATCACACCAGGATATTTGCATAAGAGCCATGTGTTTCGTAGTATATGTATAAGTAGATACTCGTATACATATAGTATAAAATATGTGAATGACATGCGTTCTTTGTAGACTCGATGTTACCGAATCACACGTGAGGATGCACGTATGAGTAACGACAAGCACATGTAAACAAAGTACTGGTGAATATTATTACGAAGCAGCAGTTCAAAACTATTTACATATGTATGTATGTATGTATATACGTACGTACATATGTATAAACCTGTCTCTTATACACATCTAGATGTGTATAAGAGACAGCACGTGAGGATGCACGTATGAGTAACGACAAGCACATGTAAACAAAGTACTGGTGAATATTATTACGAAGCAGCAGTTCAAAACTATTTACATATGTATGTATGTATGTATATACGTACGTACATATGTATAAACTATATGCTAACCGTATTTTAAGTCGGCTGCTACCGGCAAGTTAACTGATGAGGAAGTCCTTGGTGACGACTTTGTCATAATGCACTTCGGTCAAGTTCAACGAAGCAGACACTGAGCACTCTGAAGGTGACTGCAATGTTTCGACGAAGGACCTTACAAGTACGGCAAGTAATTTGAATATGAATGAAATAAACAAAAATATGTTGGAAAGTGAGGTAGAGAGAGAAAGAAGAGAAAGAGAGAGATAGAAAAAATTATATTAATATATGCGAATTAAACCGGTTTCATTAGCTCTAGAAATTTTTGGTCCAGAGCTTCTATGACAATACCTAAGCTACAGGCACAAATGTAGAGATTACAACAAAACACTATTAATCTAAATTGTAAGAGCTCTAAAATTTAGAACCGAAAGGAGTAAAGGTATGATTTTAATACCAATGGACGACGACAATTTGAAATGAGCGGGATACCCCGGCCCTTTCCCCCTACAATATAGTAGAATTAGATAGAAATTAAGAAGAATGGACTAGAGCAAGTATTAGACCAAGACTGAAAATCCGGAGCAACGTTTTAAAATACCCACTCATGGAAGCCGAATAGCATACTATGCACCATACCTTAATAATTCAATGCCGATTCAGAACAATTTTTGATATTATTAAAAAAAATATCAATGGAAAATGTTTCTTTAATTAGCAATAATATATTTCGACCCCATCTAGATATAAATTTAAGGTAGGTTCGACCATAGCTTCAGCGCTCTCCTGAACTGGTAACTGTGGACTCCAACTCTGGCAACCAGAGAAGACCCCGGATGAAGCCAATCAAGGAGGAGCTGGGGGTGCGTTACAAGGCGGCGGTGCGGATATGTAGCCGACATGAGGACAAGCCCAATCTAAAGGAAGAGGAGGTGAAACGGTTGGCCTTGTCCAAAGAGACGGTGAAAAACGGGCGGACATATTTGGTCACATGCAAATAATCTAGCGCTTCGGTTCCAGCGTTTGCGAACCGCATAGAGCAGCACATTGCTGAAAAGAGGCAGGGCCAGAAACCGAACCCAAGGCATAAATAGTGATCAGCACATTTTTCTCGGAGACGTTTTTTTACATTAATCTTTGTCAAATTTCGTGAAATTTCGTTGACGTGTCCAACCCGGAATAAAGTTTCTTAGACATCTCTAAATTAAAATTTATAACTGATCTTCTTTTTAGCTTTTAAAAGGGTGTAGGCAGGAGAGTATTCTACTTTTTGCCCTTAGCAAATATATGTACTTACATTTATGTAACTACAGATAGAAAACTAATATTTGCCAGCACTTTCAATGACCCAATTTATTACCCCAACTACATAAAGTGAAGAAAATATTGAATTGTAGGACACCTACTTGCATAAGTACATCCTTATGTATATATGTATGTATGTATATGAGTGCATACATAACTACTTTCATATCTTACATAATGTGAATGGCACGTAGAACTTTAGTAAAAGCAACAAATTCCTCTTCAATTGAGGCCGTTGTAATAAGCAACAACAACACGAAGCACTTTTGGAACACCATTCAGGAAACAATTTATGAGTAGTGCGAGCATATTTCATACAAATCCACTCAATTTAATTCCATTAAATTGATTGGCGATACCGGTGAAATACACGTAAAACACAACCTTTTGTAGATATATTATATATGTAGATATATAGGCAAATATATCTATATTTGTTTAGTAAATGAGTACGAATGTTTATTGCTTTTTGAAATGTATCGACTGCAACGCGTTGTGCTGTGCAGTTTATTATACGGAATTATGTGTGGAATACAATGCTCGAGACAGACTGCAAACGACATCAGTCGAATATTAAAATACACACGTTCTTATCGACGGACCTATTTTGACAGCTGCACGACTACACGACTGCAGGCCGACAGTTGTCGTTCTCGCTAACTTCAATTTGATTATATATTTGCCAACGACAGTAGGACGACAGTAGAGTTGAGAGTAGAATGGAAGATAGAGAGATGAGTTAGAGTGGTGATGCCACTAATATGTAAAATGTAAAATTACTCAAAGCTYTAACAAACCTGACGTTATTTTACAAATAAAAGCATAAAATAGCTCTGTTATATCATTTATAATAACAATTGATAATTTAAAACAAATAAATTTACCTGTGTATTTACTTCTTTTTTACTTAAAAAATTCACTTTGAACAAAATATTAAAATTTCATTGAAGTGCAAAGTATTAGTATGGCCACAACGAAATTGTGTACATGCAAAATGGACAACTGCGTTGTTTTGTGTACATGCCGGCCATTGTTATGTTGCTGACCTCTCACAAACGTTTATGTAGTAGGATTCACAACGCCATTTTCAGTTCACTGTCGTGCTGCTGCAGTCTGTCGCGAGCATTGTGTTCCGCACATTAGTTTGTGACTCGTGCCATAAGCCAACCGACGTACTAGTCAACCAGACGCCCGACTTCGTAATTTCCCATTGTGGTCCAGCATTGGCAATTGCCAGAGCGCGTTGTCACAGAGTAAATAAATTATTTATCTGTATAAATAAATGTCTTATACAGTATATGAAGTGCACTTACAAACATTCATTTATATGTATGAGGTAATGGACGCCTACGCAGCCGTAAACTTGTAAATATATATGCAATATAACTGTAGTGTTTGCGGTTTATGCTCACATTCTTTTGCAGTGTCAGAGTAATATTTCTGCGTAAGAAACACTGTTGGATGAGCTTCAAAAAGACTTTCTTGAGACTTTCTACTGTATGATGCCGGAAATCGGTTGTAACTTCTCATATCAAAAAACATTTTCAAATCTTGCGAAGTTAATATACATAGTTACACAAAAATTAAACTCTGCAGGTCTTTCTCCATTGGTCGCAGTCGCTTATGAAAGCTGTGGGATAGCCAATTAGTCCCAATCTGTGAGTAGAACTGACTTTTACATTGTTAAAGCTGTTCAATTAGTTTAGACAAATAAGATGCTGATTGACTTATCCGGTTTGGTATTCCCTATCACTTAACTTAGCTTCAATAATTTGTATTTGACATCTGTCAAATAATACTTTGTTTTTGTTGTATTCCTTGTAATTGGTAGGTAAATAACACTAACGAGTTATAATGCAACTTATGTCTAAACAACATTTATAAATCGTTCAACTTTATTACGAAAACTTATGATCAACATAATAGGCCTACTGAGTGTATTATTCAAAACACCATCACCCATCTTGAGACCCAGCGATCATTATTGGATAATATTTGACGGAATAGACCATGTCCAGAACGCAGTGAAGATAGAATTGCAGCTATAGATGAGAGTATGCACGAAGCCCGTGGAGAGTCGATTCGGTGCCGTTCGCAGCAACTCGGACTCATGTATGGAACGACTTGACATACTTTACGTCGAGATTTAAAATAGAAAGGGTATAAAATAAAGCGTGTGCAAGAACTGAAGGCGCTTGACCTTCTTAGGCGACATTGCTTCGATATATTATATGAGCTCTTGAAAATTTCCAAAAAGATCTGACGTTTTCGAGCCAAATTTTGTTCAGCAATGAGCTCATTTCTGGTTCAATGAGCATGTAAACAAGCAAAACTGCAAAATTTGGGACAAAGAGCAAAATAAAGATATTCAAGAACTTCCATTTCATTCAGAAAAAAACGGTTTGATGTGGTTTGTGGGCCGGTGGAATCATTGGTTCATATTTCTTCAAAAACGCTGCCGGTAAGAATGTAACCGTCTATTTAAAGTCTGAAATTGCAGCTCTCGGCGACATTTGGTTTCAACAAGATGTCACGCCTTCTCACACATCACACCAATCAATGGATTTATTGAGAGAACATTTCGGTGAGTAGATAAGTTCCGTTAGACTTTTTTCTGTGGGAAGATGGAAAATTTACAGTCCATGCTTCGATTCAGGAATTGGAGCAAAATTGATCATCGAAAACTGATCTCAACGGTCCATCTGAGACTTAGCCCCGGCCAAGATTTGAAAGAGATAATTTTCGAATAATAACTGCCAGGAAAATCTTCTTTCCAGTGATAATAAACATTTCCCATTAAATTTGATGTTCACGTGTTTGTATTTTCAAAAGCAGGATACCTCGAAACCTGTAGCTGTCTTACAAACTGACTAACCAACCTCAGGCAACGCTATAATCTACGAATAAAATTTTCAGATCCAACTACTATAACGTCCATACAAATACATACGTATGTATGTAGCTTCCATATAAACTTATCGATCCAAATCAAGTTCTTGTATGGAAACTCATTTATTCGATAGATTTTTATACTCTCGCAACAAAGTTGCTAAGGAGAGTATTATAGTTTTGTTCACATAACGGTTGTTTGTAAGTCCTAAAACTAAAAGAGTCAGATATTATATATATCAAAGTGATCAGGGTGACGAGTAGAGTTGAAATCCGGATGTCTGTCTGTCCGTGCAAGCGGTAACTTGAGTAAAAATTGAGATATCATGATGAAACTTGGTACACGTATTTCTTGGCTCCATAAGAAGGTTAAGTTCGAAGATTGCCGAAATCGGCCCACTGCCACGCCCAAAAAATTACGAAAAACAAAAACCTATAGTGTCATAACTAAGCCATAAATAAGGATATTAAAGTGAAATTTGGCACAAAGGATCGCATTACGTAATTTTTTTGGAAAAGTGGGCGTGGCCCCACCCCCTACTAAGTTTTTTGTACATATCTCGGAAACTACTATAGCTATGCCAACCAACCTCTATAGAGTCGTTTCCTTCAGGCATTTCCAGACAGTTCAAAAATGGAAAAAAAGGATAATAACCACGCCCACCTCCCATACAAAGGTTATGTGGAAAATCACTAAAAGTGCGTTAACCGACTAACAAAAAACGTCAGAAACACTAAATTTTACGGAAGAAATGGCAGAAGGAAGCTGCACCCAGACTTTTTTTAAAATTGAAAATGGGCATGGCGACGCCCACTTATGGACCAAAAACCATATCTCAGGAACTACTCTACCGATTTCAATAAAATTCGGTATGTAATATTCACCCTGATGGCATGTACGAAATATGGGTGAAATCGGTTCACAACCACGCCTTCTTCCAATATAACGCTATTTTGTATTCCATCTGATGCCTTCTCTGTATAATATATACATTAGGAACCAATGATGATAGCGGAATAAAACTTTACACAAATACGTTATTTGAGCTGAGGTATCCTTTGTGGAAAAATTGTCGTGATCGGACTATAACTTTTCAATAAAATTAAGAAAAAATTAAAATACAATTCAATACTCAAAGTACACAAATTGATCTAATCTAATTAATTTTACAGCAAAATAAAAAAATATGTATTGTAAATGATGGATGATGAAATCTCGATTATCACTTTATCATGCTAGAGTATAAAATGTTCGGTGATACCCGAACTTAGTTCTTCCTTACTTGTTTATTTATGAAATTTATGAAGGATGTCATAGTCATCGTCTATCAATGCCTCAAAATTGTTTCCGACATACATACAAGCATAAATACGTAAGTAAATATCCACATAGCATATTACAAAATATATGTATGCGATAATAGATACAGCAAATAGATTGAGTTATGCAGATTACATAGAGTGAGTTTTCTTTCACGTTATTTTTGTGTGCATGCAAATTATAATATTTTCCTCACAATCAATAAATTGCGCATCTCATATCCCATTTCAATATAACTGGACACACATTTATCTCTATCCATTAACTTACTCATTCACTTAGTGACATTTAAGTAAATCTACTAAGTGACGTAAATTCTATAATAAAGCCATATCAATTATCGCCATTAAATAATAATAAAGTAAAAAAATTTATATGTAAGTATGTAGGTGCCATGAGGGTATGTACCAGGGAGGGTCGTATTTTTCGAAATCAAAAAACACAATAGTTGCACTTATTTCGTTCCAAGCTACATTTAGGATGATCCTTTGAATAGCGACAAAAAATTTCCTAGACGCGAAGGCAATGTTAACAAAGCCAACAGAAAATGCTCGCAATAATAATGCGGCACAGCTAGATAAGAGAAGGTAAGCTGAAGATCAGCAGAGCTATACAATGATGTCAGTCTGTTGGTCTGGTGATTCTGTCCTTAATTATTCAGTTACAATGGATAGAAATGGTTTAATTTTATAGCTAATAGCTAATTTCTATAGCTTTGTAATAATTGAAAAAGTTCCTAACTAGTATTTTTTATTTATTTTAAGCCCATGAAGCATATTCAAGCGAATTGAAAACATTTATTAAATATACGAACACTCCAGCAAATCGGGTGACTAAGCATTGGGGACAATAAAAAGTCAAAATGTCTCCACGAATGAAAATTACATAAAAAAAAGTCAATGCCTTCAACTACAAGTGACGTAAATTGGTACTAAGCTAGAAATTGGAACTAATTGGTACCTATGCTCTGCGGTGAAACATTAAATTAAAAATATAAACTGAATTTGAATTTACATAAGCTTTCAATATTGTAATTTTGCTTTTAGTAAGGGGATATTCTAGTCTAGAATTTTGAAAAAATCGATTTTTTTTTTGCATATTCTCAAAGACTGGACCTTTGAGTCTACTATTTTCAACACTTCTGACATGATTTCTCAAGTTCTAATGAACCGATTAACTTGAAATTTTTTGTGGACCTTCTTTATATATCTCTCTATGGTTGGAACTAAGATTATTAAAAAATTTTGTTTTTTAGTATTTTTAAAAACTTTTGATCTTTGCCAAAAAACGGGCAAAAAATTCAAACAGCCGCCATTTACTGAAAAAAAAAATTTTATTTATCCTAATTAAGACGATAACGGCATTGTACTGATTAAAAATTGTTTTTTTTTTCAGATCATCCAAACTTTTGGAATCGTGTCAGGAAGGGCGCACCCTTATTTTCAAACCCCGCCACGCCACCACGTCGGAATTAATCAAATTATCATAATTTTTTTTTTTTTTTTGGATTCTTAAAAAATCAATAAATATCTGATAAAAAATTGGATAGTAAAAATGTTCTTAGTTTTTTTTTGTATTGGACTTTAAAAAATGCCTTTAAATAGCATTTCTAGATTAGAATACCCCCATAATAAAACAATCTGACTGGTCACTCGAAAACCCTCACTCACTTTGACTTCATAACGGATCACTTGGACTATGGACCGCCAAACCGACCTATGGCGGCTCTTTCTCTACCCATATACTGATGAGAGAGTTTTGGAGTGAGAAGAGCTTCTTTATAGATGGGTCACAGTTTGGGGGGAAGGTTGGTAGAGGCGTTTATTCTATCAACTCAAGCTGCAGACTTCCTGATTATTGCAGTGTCTTTCAATTCGAGGCTGCAGCCATTAAAGTAGCAGTAGATTGACTGCTCCGAAGTGCAGTCTCCTTCACAGAAGGAAGAAGCTTGGCCAGCGCTGGGCCATCATCCATACACACGCTGTCGGAAAAGCCTTTTTGCCCAAGAGCGATCGCAAGAGATCTAGTTAACTGTTTGCCTTCAATAAGGCTCCCTAGATTTGGGGCTTTCCACGGATCATTGCCCTATTGGTGTTCACGCAGTAAGGCTTGGAGTCCTACCAGATGCCTTCTGTAGAAGCTGTATGGAAGAAGATAAGGTGGAAGCAAGACAACACTTCCTTCTTAACCGTCTCGCTTTTGGGTGATCACGACACACTTGGGAGCGCACCACTTAACCTTTCACAACCATCTGATCAAAATTGACTGAGCCCCCAAATCGAATCTATAAAACAAATTTCCTTGATGGGTGTAAGATATAACGGAGTATCTCATAATCTCTTAGGCATCGACTCAACATATTTCGGTTATTGATCTACCAAAAGACCTGAATTTACATTCATTCAAGGCATCATTAGTGTTTGTCTGGCGATTTTTTCGTCCACGTAAAAAAGTTTAACAACGATTTCGATGGGCATTTTGTGTTTCCAAGTGAATCATAGCTACGAAATCATTGAAAATCTTGCAGAACTGTTTTAGAGAGTGTAGTTTAACACAAAGAAAAGTATTTTAGTGGCACACAGCATACAGGGAAGAACATGAAGTCATCAAATACTTCAAAAAAGCAAGTCGTTCAGCCAGCTCATGTATTAATTTTAACATTATGTTTCTTTATGGACTCAGGCTGGAACTTCTAAAAAAAAAAATAAAACAAAAATTCAAAGTTCTAAAATATTCCGTACAACAATGAACTACCCTAATGTGCATATATGAAGTCATACCCGTCTATGGCAGCCGAAAAAGCTTATCGAAAAATCAATTGTTTAGTTACCAATAAATTTTATTATTTATTATATTGAATCAGGAAATCGTTAGCATATTCCAAATAAAATATGCCTTTATATTAAAAATATTTACACAAGCTTCTACATACATGTGTACACATAACGGCGCATTTATGAATGTGTTCTGACACATGCCGTTATCACATTTACTTTATGCATCTTCACGGAAGCAAACGATGCAGAATTAATTCAATTAACAAATTTCAGAGTCATCACATGTTACGGAGTTTGCTGAACTCTGCTTATTTAATTATGAAATTCATCATAAAACAACAAAAAATACATAGTATTATCGTACATAAAGTACGTAATATCAATTGGCAATAAAATTAATATGCATAGTGGGCATTCACATGAGTGAACATAATATTATGAATATACAGATGCACTATAAGAAATTTTGCATGCATCTGAGTAATCAAAGTGCATTCCAAAATATTAAGAAAATGAAATAAAAACAAGAAAAAACGTTAACTTCGGTTGCACCGAAGCTAAATACCCTTCACAGGTGCATTTATGTTAGTAACTATAGGTTCAGTTTGTATGGAAGCTATATGCTAAAGTTAACCGATTGGACCAATTTCTTCGGAGATTACATTGTTGCCTTAGAAAATTATCTATACCAAATTTCGTGAATATGTCTTGTCAAATGTGAAAGCTTTCCATACAAGAACTTGATTCCGATCGTTCAGTTTATATGGCAGCTATATGTTATAGTGGTCCGATATCGGCAGTTCCGACAAATGAGTAGCTTCTTGAAGAGAAAATGGTGTTTGCAAAATTTCAAAACGATATCTTAAAAACTGAGGGACTAGTTCGTATATATACAGACAGACGGACAGACAGACAGACGGACATGGCTAAATCGAATCAGCTCAACATACTGATCATTTATATATATACTTTATAGGGTCTCCGACGCTTTCTTCTGGGTGTTACAAACTTCGTGACAAAATTAATATACCCTGTTCAGGGTATAATAACAATATTTGTATCAACATTTCAATCCATACATGGACATAATTCTTAAATTCATTTTTTCTTAATTTACTTTGACAAAAAGTAAGTCGGAGTTCGTAAATGGTCGTAATGGATCACTGCTACGCCCATAAAACGTCATCAACTGTAAACGAATAAAGTGCCATAACCAAGCATTAAAATAAGTTATAGAACTCTTATTAAGCAAAAGGGATTGAAGTAGTTAAGGACACTTGTGGGCTAAAAATTTTTATAAAGCGGGCGGGGGTAAGCAAATAATGCCTCTTGAGTATACTTCCCTACAGCTAAAAATTTTCCAAATCCAACCAAAAGTGCTTAAGCTCCAAATACCGAAATTGTGGACTTCAGTATCTATAGTTGACTTTTGACCGAAAATATCGGTCAATGTATGAGATATACAATTAAAATTCAGAGAAATCGTCTACTACTAATAGTATCGTGGTATATTAAAAATGTGTTGGATCGGGTCAATACTTCCACGTGACTTTATACCACATATATCGGGCAATATCTGAGTCAATGAAATGAAGAGAGGGTGTTTTACTCATAACAGTGTATATTTGTGTTAAAACTTGACCTAACCGCTATATAACTAATTTAAAAATTTTCGAACATCGAACTGGCTGTACCCCATATGATTGGTGATTGTATGTACCTTACATACATCGCAATAGACTGCCTGAAATTTGACTCACTTTTTTAAAGGCGTTTTTCTCGAAACTACTTTTTTCCACACGGTACCGGCATTATCTCAAGTTCTGTACAACCGATTTACTTGAAATTTTGTGTGAGCCTTCTTTATATAATCCTTTATCGTTCCTACCAGCATAGTGTCAAAATTTTTGTTTTTAATATTTTAAAAAAATTCAGTCGCCATTATTCCAAAAAAAATTTTGTTCGTGTTCCCTGAAGTAGGGGCTATAACAGAATCCTTACTGACTAAGAATTTCTTCTGATTTTTTTTTTTTTTTCAGACCACCAGGAGAGTCAGGATCAATATCACCAGGATGCACTCAAACGATCATACTTTTTCATCACTTTATCATATCTTATAATCGTTTATATGTATCAGTAGCAGTAAAAGATATTTAAATAAAATTTTACCCACCTTATTTTTTATACATTCATTTGTTAATACGTGTATCAACGTATAAAGCTCCAGAATGAGCTAGAAATTATGACCAAGGTTTCACTTTTCTGCAAGAAAACGAAAAACATAATAATTAATATACATACAAGTATACATACAAGTATATTAATATATTTATGAAAGTGATAAATATTTTTTTTATTTTTATTTTTTTAATATGAAATTTGCTAAACTTTACCACCCAGTTGGGAGGAAATCCACTCTATCAATTCAAAGCAAACTGTTAGTATACAATCATGTTCTAAACCCAGTTTGGGGTTACGGATCCCATTGTTCAGAACTGATCACTATAGCATACATTGTGGCAAGAAAGTGACCTGGAAACAAATGTAAATAAAATGCAAATGTCAAAAAAGTCTTGCGGTATTTTCGCTAGTTGGCGCTGAGAGCGCGTAGTTCTAGTTTTGTTCGTCGTATCGGGTCATACTATACTTTTTTGGAAAGCTCATTTCACGCGGTAACACATGTTTGATTGATTGTCGTTTCTTTTAAGCCGTAAAGTGAGTTATAGCGTTGCCAACATGGAGCAAAATAAAGAGAAAATACTGCATATTTTACAGTACTATAATACTCATCAATAAGAATTGTATAAACAATTGAAAATTCAATTGTAAAAATACCGCAAGACTTTTTTGACAACCTAATATTTAATTATTCATCAATATTTACGAGTATTTTGTCACCCCCCGCTACAAACACTTTTCATAAGCATTTTTTGACCTTTTTTGACCGATGATTGTTGGTTTGTTAGCATGTCAAACTCATAAACCCATGTCTCATCGGCAGCTATAAACCTCTCCATGAATGTGGAATCGGAATTCGCTTGAGTACAACAAGACATTTTTATGGTACTCTTTTTGAAAAAAATTCGCAAGCAAGAACGAGTTTCCTACCCGAAATATCCACCAAAATCATTCGAATTGACCCACGAGAGAAGTCGAGCTCTCTTGTCATCTCTCTAACACTTGCCTGAAGAATTTCATGCACCGTATCCTTAACTTGTTTAAAATTTGCATTAGTTGAAAACGTCGAAGACCGTGCAGAACGAGGCTTGTCTTCAATGATCTCTCGATCGTTTTTGAGAGCTTTTTACCACTCATCGGCCGCAAACCTTTCCCAACATTTGCAACGATTCTGCGCACAAAATTCGCTTATAAATACAATATTTGAGACAAATTCTTTGTTCGATATTTTTATCCACTCAAGCAGCTCCCGTAAACAAATCGGCGCTCATATTTGGCATAGTAATTAAGAACATTAAATTAAATTTAGAAAATTAACCGACCGATCAAAATCAAGTTCCTGCACGGAACCTTCTTTATTTGTTACCGAAATTATTTTTATTTAATTTTATTTTTTTTTTTTTTTTCATATTGTTTTATTTTATTTTGACAACTTGAGAGCAGGTGCAACGTCATCCAAAATTCATTAATGTCCACAAATCGTCGCTTTGAGTTCAAGCCAATGAGACTTTTTTTTTTTTTCGATTGTTAATACGGTTTTTGGTTATGTTGTGTGTTTGCTCACCATTTTTAACTTGTTTCTACTGTATTATTTACGAGCGTGTTGCAATAACGCGTTTTCGAAACAAAAATTCGCAAAAATTAGCTAAACAAATAGAAACGGTAACACAAGTAGTAATAGCTGTCATAAAACTAAATGTAAAACAGACGAAAATCTAAATAATGTGTGAAGATCATTTATTGCTGCAGCAATACGCCAAACGGCAATCAATGTTTTGCTAATAAACGAGGCGTTAAGTTTGAGAGTGTGGAATGCCAGCGCTAAAACTTAACAAAAAAGAAGGAAAACAAGAAATTCAAAAAGAAGAAAACACGCGTGTAAAAGTTGCATGTGAATATAAATACGAAAACACAAATAAACAAAAAAAAATTGCATTTTGAACAAATATTGCGCACTTCGCCACATCTGCATGCAAATTAGAGTTTAAGCTATTTTTCATGTGCTAATTCGCTAAGGGAAATATGGTAGCTGCAGGAAAAGCTCGTGAACCACAAAATGCCTACAATGCAATACATTCACTACACATTTCTTCTTGTCCGAGCAAATATGCATGCAAATGAGTTTATAATGAGCGCTTCGGACTTGCGAAAAAGCAACAAAAACACAAAGTGACAAGTCTTATTTGTTGAAGCGCGACAGACTCTATATGTCTATGGCTAATTTGCAAAAATCTTACAAGTTATCGCATTTGAAAGGTTTCCACACATGACAAGGCATTCGGAAAAATATAAAACCTTGTGCAAAGAGGCTTGCAAACCTGCTTTTAACTTATGCAAATAAGAAATATTAGAAATATATACGTACAGGGGAGAAATGGAGCATGTTTGACACGCTAATAATAAAAAAAAAGAAACAAAATGGTCGCTTGACAAATGCGTATTGTAACTGTGAAATACGAGTATTTGCATCGTAAAAATACAAAGCAAAGTTCGATGACCCGATTGCTGGATTACGACATTACATACTTGTGCTTCACTGATTAGATGGAAAATAAATATCAATTAAAGGAAGGTTAATTAATAATTTAGTTGGTGAAGCCTACTTATGAAAATTGGTTCATTTCGAGGTTCCGTACTTTCTAAAGAAAAAACATAAAAACCTTGATGGAGAATATTTATTAGCTTTCGAAAGAACATTATTTGCGGTTTATTTTTTGAAGATTATCTCTTTCTAAAGTTAGCCGCGGCTGTGTCTCAGGACGGAAACTGGAACGGATGGGCCCAGTTTTCGTTGGCTCGTTCGTCACAAGCGAATTACACGCGTGATGTTGTGCTCCAAGGCCTGAACCGAAGCGGGATCGTCCGCATATACTTTAGACTTTTTATATCCACACAGGAAAATATCTAACGGTGTGCTATCCCACAGTCTCGTTGGCCTATCGATCGGCTGACTGGTGAAATTATCTGCTCACCAAAGTCTGTGCATCAGAAAACCCTTGGAGCGGATACAGCGACTTATTCTCTATATAATTGGAACGCTAAGAGCTAACGTTATAGCTTATGTAATTAACAACAACGCAACTCTTTCCTTCAAAATATTTTCTCAAATCTAATTTATGAAGTCATCGTTTTAGTAAAAAAAACATTGAATATTAATATGACATAACCTAACTTTACATTGATAATTACTAACGATGACATTTCATTTGCTTTTGGCGGATATTAAAAAAAATACACTTTCGCAAATGGCGCCAAACATAAAAACAGCGTCACAAAAGTTTCGTCATCATGAAAAAGCAAAGAAAATTTCTATTAATATTATAAGAGCTCGCCTGCATAAATTCCAGTGTGGTCTCATAAATTTAGTAATGGTCGTAGGAGGGCAAATTTGGAACAGAAAAAGTTATTTTATTCATTATAAAATCATTAGAAGGAAATTGTGAAAGTAGACATAAAAAAAAAAAAATTAAAAAAATAAAAAAAAATTGAGACTTGAAAAGTGAAAGTTTTTATCCCTCTAAATATTTACAAAGTTTTTATTTGAGCTAGAAAACGACAAGTTGAAATATAAATCACCGAACAATGCAATGAAAATTCTTTCAAATATTTTTTTTTTTAATTCCCGCATGTCGCTCAAGCAATAATTCACCACATTAACTCGAAAAACATTAGAACCAAAGTGTCGCAGTTTGAGTATTGCTGAGGGGCAGTTAGGTCCTTATGTTCTATGGAGTCGTTATGAGGTGGAGGGCTCTAGAAAATACCACACTTGCAAAGAAGCTCGAGAACATTCAACGGGCGGCGCTCATCAGCATGTGTGGTGCAGTAAGGTACACTCCAACCATGGCGCTTAACGTCGTCTTGCGCGTAGTGCCTATAAACATCGTTGGAAAGTGTATGGCTGCGAAAGTTGCTATCAGACTCATAGAATCTGGGTTCTTAAAAGAACACGTTTCTGAACACTCGTATATCCTCACACACTTTGGACTTAATGCCGGATCACTTGGATCATGGAATCGTCAAACCGCACTATGGTGGCTTCGTTTTGGCCCATATACCAACTAGGGAGTTGTGGGTTGGAAGAAGGCGTTGGAGGATAGGGGCAGTGAGCTTCTCTACATATGGGTCAAAGCTTGAAGCGAAGGTTGATGGAGGGATTTGCTGTCAGGAACTCTCTATCTAATATAGCTTCAGACTTCTTGACTCCAAGCCGAGATTGAAGCAATTAAAGTAGCAGTAGATTAACTCCGGAGTACAGCATCCTTCAGAGAAGTGACTATTCACTCAGAGAGCAGAGCGGCTCAACTCATTAATAGTGTGTTCAGGGTTTTTGTAGAGTGTCTAATCTCGCTATCAATAGCATTGAGTCTTTTTGTGATAAAACTGGTATGGCTGCCAGGACCAGATGATAAATACCTGGAAGCGCATACCTATATTATAATATATAACCTATAATATAACAGTCTACATGCGATATTTGATCAACCATCTAGGCTAACCTAACCTAGGATACATAGATCGACTGGTCTTTAGTTTAAATTTAGTTTAGTTTATTAAATTTGAACTGAATTATTAGTCATATAATACATTAACACTTTTTGCTAACTTTAAGAGCGGCTTGAATTCTAATTTTCATAACCAATCTAGTCCTTTGAACTACGCAGTTCCTAGATATATAAACGAGTTTTAAATTAGATTGGTAAGAAGCATAGTAGGTACATCAGCGCCTCTCCTGCCTACTTTCTTGCACTTTCTTCTTGTATCGCCGTTACTAACGCCCATCCGGTTCGTTTCTGATGCCAGTAGGTTGTGACCTGTCATTAAGACAACAACCATCCAACAGTCCTTTAAACGCAGTATGACTAAACAGCATGCTGGTTTTACTTCGAGACTCTATCTCATGATCTTGGCGATCTTAACTGTCTTTAAGGCGTTGCATTTCCCCCTGACGCTGATGCTCTTTCGAGAATTGTATTGTTTATAAATTTTCATGACATACATAAGTATGTATTAACTGTACTAATTCGGCAAAGAGACAGATGGCACTTTGACAATCTCATCAGCTTTTCGTTTCCCAGAATACCTTTGTCATTTCGGTTTAAACAATTATTTATTTATCTTGCGTCAGCTGACTTTCAATATCCAATGTGACAGTTGCGGCTGCCAACATAGTTTTCGCTGTTAGATAATTTTAATTTTAACTTCATATGTATGTTTGTATGTAAGGATTTGGCGAAGATATTTACAAATAAAATACGATAATTGAATCAATTTCAAAAACTATTATCAACTCTTCAAATATCATTCTTTTATGTATGTACATACATATATACGTATGTAATATATATGTATATAACATGTGTGTAAAGTACTTCGAAAAAGAGCTTTAAGCGAGAAATCTCTTGGAAAATTTAATCGCAAATGCAAAACGCACATAAAAGTCCTTACTTCAGTTGATACTTTTATATGGATCCATATGTATGCACATACATATATGGATGTCCACATCCAGGTAGATAGAAAGCGTAACGAAATATACGTATGTATATGTATATATAGATTAATATTTGGCTGTATGCATACATACATATATGATAGTTGTCTGTATACAACGGCAAGAGACGAGGTTACTACTCTCTGGGTCACATAAGAAATCAATAAATCAGTGGTCTATAGAAAATTTACCGCATTAGCGATATTGTGTGAGTTTAATATGTGTATACACATGTAAATAATATATAATATGATTTTAATATTTGTAGAAATGTAGCAGATATCACAGCCTACAAAAATGTTATTATCAATATCAGAGCAAAATATGCACTAACTAGATATACATACATACAAATGCACTTTTGTATACATCATACATATAAATAAATATGTACATAATATATATACTCGTATATGACGTACACATTCATACAAAGTGTCTACAGTTTTGCATATAATATTTATGGAATCGCAATAAAAATATCCCCCTGTACATAGTACATACTATATACACGGCATAGTTGAAATTCTATAAAGCATATATGTATGTATATACCAAAGTGAATTTGTATGTTTGTTGTCACACAGTTATTTGCACATCTTTGTGTTTGCACACGCAGTGCGTCGCATCTATTCAAAATCTTCTTCAATTCTTTCGTATGTCCGCAATGTTATCAGTTGATGCTTTTGCAAACTTCATAGAATATTTATGTACACGTCGAAAGTATACGATCTCCGCAGTCAAAACAATGAAGCCGAGGGCACAGGTTCGAAATGAGGGTCTCAGCCGGCATGATACAATCAATTTCCGGCATTGTTGTTGCTTGTCAATGCTGCGGCTAGTGGCCTCCATAGAAAAGATGATATGTACATATGTATGTATTAAAGGGGGGATACATTCCGAAGTTCCATACTTTTTTAAAGAAAAAACACAGAAACTACAAATTTAATGATGAGTGTTTGTTATCATTTTAAATGTTGGCCGCGGCTAGATCTCAGACGGTACATCCGTTTAATGCAATTTTTCGAGCATTTCGAGTGATGTTTTGCTCCAAGACCTATGCAAATAAAAGCGGGAATTGTATGTATAAATTTTAGATTTTACACATCCCCAAAACGGTAAATTATCTGCTGACCAAAGTGTTCTCTCAATAAATCCATTGATTGATGGGATGTGTAGGAATTGGCGCCGTCTTGTTGAAAAATGAATCTCGTCAAGTCGGTTATCATGGTGCGATAACGGTCACCATTGATGGTTACCTTCTCATCGACGTCATTTTTGAATAAATGTGGACAGATGATTCCACCGGCCCACAAACCACACCATAAACCGTTGTTTTTTCTAGGTAAAATGGCAGATCTTGAGTCTTTTTAGGTTGCTCTTCGTCCCAAATGCGGCAATTTTGCTTCACATACCCATTTGAACAAAATCGAAAATGTTCGATCTTTTTGGAACTTTCAAGAGTCCATAGAGCGAAACGATGTCGCTAGGGAGGGTCGACCAGCTTCTAGATTAGATTAGAATCTATCAAAAAAATTCTATTGAATAAGTAACTCTTCTTGGATCACCCATTAGTGTATAGGTATAATTTTTTTATATAAGCAATAACTTCGTCTATATATAGAAAATTCTGGTATTTGTATGACGTTTGTCGAATCTCTTCTGACATCCGCGTTGCCGCGCTTATCAGTGAGCGCGCTTAATTTGAAACGAAAACGATTAAGACTGTCATTGATTGCAGATACAGTACATAAGTTGTAAGTAAGAACGTATGGTACTTATACATACATATATGTAAATGATCAGTGTAACGAACTGAATCGCATTAGCGATGGCCATCTATATACATATACGTGAACGAAGTTTTTGGGATACCGATCCTCCTTGCGCACAACTCGATCAAACTTAAGCTCTTTTATGGAAAACTTTTTTCTTTGACCATTTTGAAAGACAACACTATAATCTACAAACACATTACAATTGAACTTCTCTAACTCGGGCCACTGTAGTCCACAAACCAACTTCGAATTAGAGAGAGATTCAGAATTCTCATCGTTTACCATGGCGCTAGAAGTCGCTACCATACAAATTGATCTCTATTACAGATCTCTAATTTACAGATCAATAAGAAAATTGTACGGAGCAGACTTAGTGTTTGTATAACAGTGCTTCCGATTTCAATTAATTAACAACTTTAATAATTAATTTAATACAAACTTATTTCTTAATTAAAAGGATTTTCAGTAATTTTTTCAATATTTTTAAATTGTCAAATCAAGTATTAAGATGACGCTAGATAGATCAGCTAATGATATAAGCAAAGACCAAGCCAGCCCTTAGCGATGCCACACGAAGTACCGAACTAGCACGAAGTAATTCATGAAAAGTAGTCAACTTTCAGGATGCCAACACTTGACGTAAATTTTAATAGGTTCCGAGGCATCACACACGATATATCTCTAGTGTATCATTCGTTGCTTAGCAATTTCAGGACAAGTGCACAAGATATGCTCCATTACTACTCTGGTGCCTTACTCTTGACATTTCCTGTAGTCTGCATGATCTGTGAGTTCATCATTCAGGCGTTTGCCGCCTCCAGACTGTGACAAGTTAGTATTCTAATCATGCTTTTACAGTCCTTTATTTCAAGAGTGAGTAGGAACTTTGTATAATAATTAATTTGGCCTTGTTTGCCTTATACCTGCACAGATCGTTGTAAATACTAGGCGCATGTGTCACTCAGTAAAAGTGAAGTCGCTAGTTCCTGACAACACTTTCCACTGCTGCCCTGCTTCCTTCCTCCTTCCTTGCTTCCCAAGACTTTTCTGGTCGATATGCGAAATGAAGTTATGGCTTTGGCTGTCTACATACATATGTAGATGTTAACCCCGGAGTTTTGCTTGCTGATGCATTGGAGACCAGCTCCGCGGTTTTCCCAATAGCAAAAACCTTTGCTTAAAATATACTGCAATGATCCAAGAGTATAAAAGGCTGCATTAAGTTTAGTTCCGGACAGTATATTTTCGCACTAGTTCCTTACTCCATTTTCGAAGAAATGTTTACAAGTTTAATACGTTTCAAGCAGGTGACATGTCTTTACAACAACCACCTCTTTCTAAGTTTACTTACCAGGATTTAGAAATACTGTTTTTGTTTTGAAAATCTAACAATCTTCCATATGTTATGGAAATTATTTCATCCAATTACTTAATATATTTCATCCAATTACACAATATTATTTCATCCAATTACTTAATATATTTGCTCTTTGTCCATGTTTATCCACATTTCGTTTTCATTTTTTTTTTATTTATTATTTTTTTTGGGTCATTTCTATTAATGTAAGCAATCGCAATGAACTCGTTTCGTTTGAGCCAAATTTTTAAGGCGATTACAAATACAATACAAAACCACACATTCTTCTCACTACTATTATATAGCATGGCAATTCGTCACATGACGACCTTAATACAATACAATCGTGAAAAAAATATTACCAAACGAAGAGAAGAAACATTGCAATAAACTCGACACACAAACTTAAAATTCATGAATTTAGCTTTTAAATGTAAAATAAGAATAAATCAAGAAATACAGTTTAATTTATATATGTACGTATATAAACAATATACATATGTATGTATGGGTATGTGCAAAAAATGGGTTAGCTAACATCAGCAACTTTAATTAGTTGAAGCACTCGGCTAAAATACACGAACCGAACAACAATCTAAAGGGAGTTGACGAGCTTAATGTTGCTTTCCGCAGCAAGACTGTCAGTTCCATTGATCAGTATGCAGCTGAGTCAGCGGATCAACGATAAACATACATAGATACACAAGTATATACATACATAAGAAGACAAAGAATAATCAAAACTGCGAAGTAAAAGTACAGTTTAAAGCAGCTAAAGAAAATATGATAGCCGACTGGCGGAGAACTGGTTTTGGCGAGTTCAGTGAGCACCTGCGCAAGGTACTCGTGGGTCATTTCTTTAATATATTTCTTTTCTGAAACTACGCTCGGTCTGCAAAAGTTGGTAACGGTACATTAAAATGATGATGGACAAAAAAATTAGAATTTAATAAAAGAAGATGGAAAGCAAGTAAGAACCGTCAAAATCATCAAATATTTGATGGATGTAAAACGTGATAATGTGGTATTAAGAGTAGTGATAGAACGATAGGAGTGCTGAATATGATGTGTCGATACTATCATATATATTAAAGAATACTGAAAAATTTAGGCTTGGTTACGTCAGGTTAAGTCGGATCCAAAATCGATGAACCTCACTTGAACAGTTATTTGTACTTTGTGTAATGCATAATCACCAGATCCTCCAAGACGAAGCGTTTTGAGCTTACCACAAATTTATTAAGGCGTTTAATATCAATTCCAGCAACTTCGCTGGATTCGCCAAAATGTATCTACAGAGATATTTTATGTCAGTAGGGCACACGTCAAGCAATTGTGGAGGAAGTGATAAGATATATCCACCACGCCTTTGCCATACAACTGCATCCAACAATATATTTTGCCGCATACACTCCCTCTTAACATCGACCCTTCCATAAAAAAGCTCACTGCATCTCTTTCCCAACGCATCTCTTCCCCAATCAACTCAGCTCGCCCTGCTTCTCATTTTTTTATCTCATTTACAGGGTCTCCGACATTTTTTTCTGGGTGTTACAAACTTCATATTTACAGTTACCAAACTTCGCTTATTTAGAAATGCCAGATTCCAGTACTTAGAAATTGAAGTTAATTTCTTAAAACAGAGTGCAAATAATTTGTGTAAAAAATATATACATATATTTTTTTTAATAAAAGTGTAGAAATATAAGGGTTTAATTTTTGTGGAGACTATTCTAGCTATCTTTAGCTCACAGATTTTCGAGTCAGCTCTAGAGCAGAAAAATACACATACCTTGATACACACATACATCGCAATAAACCATCCAGTTGCAAAAAAACTGGCTTTGAAACCGGAACAGAGCGTGTCGTTTCCAACTTTACACGCTCCCACGCGATTTTTTTCTGTTTCTATTTATTGGTGGGCGCGCAACAGCTGTTGAATTTCAAAAGTCCGCTCACACGCCGCACTCAAACATGTCCACGTGTCCGCTGACAAAAGTCATACCGACAAATGATAAAATTGCAAGGCGATACAAAAAACAACAAAAATATGTGTTAACAAAGGCTATAAAATTGACATTTGTCTTAAGTTTTAACGACAGCATTTGGCTAAATACGGCGAAAATCACTGACAGCACACGTTAGACATTAAACAAACGAGATGGGCGAAAACTAATAAAAAATCATAAATATAATACAAAGTTTGAAGTGTCGTAGTTGCAAAAAATTACAAAGAAAAGAAACGGAAGCCTTGACTTGTCAAATAGGCTACTTTGTTGATCGTAATGTCAGACAAAAAGGTGATTAAATAGGTGAACTTTGTGCTGCTGCTTTTTTTTTTACATAAACGTTAATATTTCTTTCAAGAGCATATAAAAAATGGCTCTAACGTTTAATAATTTTGGGTTACATTTAAAAATGCATTAGAATAGTTAGCGATGACAAAAATTAGTATTAATCGATTAACACATGATTAAACGGTGTTATTATCAAAAATAAGAAAAAACGTTAACTTCGGCTGCACGGAACCTAATATACCGTGATTTCGTGAAGATACCACGTCAAATGCGAAAGTTTTCCATACAAGGCCTTGATTCCGATCGTTCGGTTTGTATTGCAGTTATATGCTATAGTGAGCTGATCTGAACAATTTCATTCGATATTACATTATTTATATGAACAATAACTCAAACCAAATTTCGTGAAGATATGTTGTCAAATGAGGAAGTTACCCATGCAAGCATTTGATTCCGATCATTCAGTTTCTATGGCAGCTATATGCTATAGTTAACCGATCTGAACAATTTATTCGGAGATTACATAGTTGGCTTATAAAATAATCTGCACCAAATTTTGTGAATACATCTTGTTAAATGTGGAAAGTATTCCATACAAGAAGTTGATTCCGATCATTCAGTTTCTATGGCAGCTATATGCTATAGTTAACCGATCTAAACTATTTGTTCGGAGATTAAATTGTTGCCTTAAAAAATAATCTGCACCAAATTTTGTGAATACATCTTGTTAAATGTGAAAGTTTTCCATACAAGAAGATTCCGATTGTTTACTTTGTTTGACAGCTATATCTTATAGTGGTTCGATATCGGCAGTTCCAACAAATGAGCAGCTTCTTGAAGAGAAAATAACGTTTGCAAAATTTCAAACCGATATCTTAAAAACTGAGGGACGGCCAGACAGACAGACGGACCTGTTCAGGGTATAATAAATGGATACGAGTATTTCTCCATATTTTTTCGTTATAAACAGAAATTAAGGCAGTGTGTAAATTGCTTCCAATATTTACGTGGAAGTTGCCATTCGTCTCGGGCTTGTCTACGTAGACAAACGACATAACCCCATAAAAATATTTCAGCGGTGTTAAATAGCACAAGCCAGGAGGCCATGCCACAGACCTACGACGAGAGATAATGCACTCGACAAAATATTGATTGTTTCGTTGGCTGTATGGCACGTAGCGTTATTTTCTTACAACCATGGATTATTCAAAACAACATCCTCCAATTCGGACACGAAAAGGTCAGTAATCATGGCTCTATAAAGTTCCTTATTGACTGAGACCGTATAACCGATTTCATTTTCGATTTCGAAATATGAACCAATGATTCCCTCTGCCCTTAGAGCGCACCAAACAGTGACTTTTTGAGGTTGTAGCGCCTTCTCATTAATGGCTTGTGGATTGTCATAACTCCAAATGTGAAAATTTGTTTATCAACATACCCATGTGACCAAAAGGGAGATTCGTCGCTGAACAAAATTTTCTTGTGAAAATCGGTAGATGTTCACCGTCTCGTTTTGTGCCCATTTACCGCACTTTCAACGCGCTAGATGGTCGATCCGCTTCAATACTTCCACGAGTTGGAGTAAGCCCGCAAGGCAAGATATCTTAACTAAATCTTCTATAAAGTGACGCTGAGATAGCTCCATTTATTGCGAGAGATTGCAGATGATTCCTTCGGGTCTTATTCCATACTCTGCTCCTCAGACTCTACAGCGTTGTTGCTTTAATTACCGACTCTGCTGGGCAATTCCATATATCCAACGAATATTGGACATATGCGCCGCGCAAACCGATCCAATAATTTTGTATTAAGTATAAACCAAGTAAACCACCAACTCCGAAAAAGTGTTGCCTTAAGGAAAACCAAACATCTAAAAAAAACACCCGTTATAAGAATGAAGTTAATACAAATGAGGACTGTTTACAAAACATCGTTGTGTCCAGTTTCGTTTCTTGTATTATCCTATAGTTACCTTAAGAAAGATTTCAAAATATGCTTCCTAAAGGCCTATGTGCGTCGTGAGACAGTCACTCTACCTATCTGCCCAAATTGTGAGAAGACTTGGTCCCATTCAACCAATTTTGATGCCGAGACTCTCCCTGTGTTTTCATCTAAAGCAGGAAATTTAAATCGAAGAAGAAAATATTTGGTCTCTTAGTTGAATTTATGCATTTCGTATGACATAAAAGGGTTTAAAATGGACTTGATCTTGATTTCGATCAGTCAGTTTATATGGCAGTTATATCCAATACTGGTTCGATATCAGCGGTTCCAACAAATAAGTAGCTTCTTGGAGGAAGTGGGTGTAGGCAAAAGATCGGTATCTCAAGAAGATAGGGACAATCCTGTTCATGGTTCCACGGAATCGGTTCCACGGTGAAAACCTAACTGCCAATGGCGATAGTTATCGCGCCAAGATAACGGACCATTCGATGCCTGAAATTTAAGCTCTTGATCTCGGCGACTTTTGGTTTCAACAAGCCGGCACCACTTCACACACATCACTTCAATCAATGGACTCATTGAAAGAACATTTTGGTAAGCGGATAATTTGACGTTTTGGGGCCGGTCAATAGCCCACCCATACCGTTAGACATCGAAAATTGGACTCAACGGATAGACCATGTGAGACGTAGCCGCGGCCATTATTTGAAATAGATAGTCATCAAAAAATAAATGCCAAAGAATTTTCTTTCAAATGATAATAAACATTCTTCATTGCATTTGAAGCTTCTGTGTTTTTTTTTTTTTTTTTTTTTTTTTTTTTTTTTTTTTTTTTTTTTTTTTTTTTTTTTTTTTAAGTAGGGGAACCTTGAAATTAGCCCCCTTTAGATCTTAAGTCTATGAATACTATTAAGGCTCACAACAAAATTTATTATATTTAAAAATGATATATATAATATGTGTTCAATAATTAGTGTAATAGTGAACATTAGATATGTATGCTAACAGTAGTTTACATACACACATGCATAAATGTATACTATATTAATTGCACTTGTCAGCTCGACTTTTTTCGAAACCACTCAAGTCGACTTTTTAAACACATTCAGGATGAACAAGAAAAACGTTAACTTCGTTTGCACCGAAGCTAAATACCCTTTACAGGTGCATTTCTGTTAATAACTATGTGTTCAGTTTATATGGAAGCTATATGCTATAGTAATCCGTTCTGAACAATTTTTTTGGAGACTATATTGTCACCCTAAGCAGTAATCCATGCCAAATTTCGTGACGATACGACGTCATATGCGAAACTTTTCCATACAAGCCCTTGATTTCGATCGTTCGACTTAAATGGCAGCTATATGCTATAGCGAGCCGATCTGAACAATTTCTTCCGCTATTACATTGTTGCTACAGAAAATAATCTACACCAAATTTCGTGAATATATCTTGTCAAATGTGAAAGTTTTCCATACAAAAAGTTGATTCCTATTGTTCAGTTTATATGGCAGCTATATGCTATAGTTAACCGATCTAAACAATTTCTTTAGAGATTACATTGTTGATTGAGAAAATAATCTGTCTCAGCTTTTGTGAATATATCTTGTCAAATGTAAAAGTTTTCCATACTTGATTCCGATCGTTCAGTTTGTATGGCAGCTATATGATATATTGGTCCGATATCGGTTCCAACAAATGAGCAGCTTCTTGAAGAGAAAAAGACGTTTGCAAAATTTCAAAACGATATCTTAAAAACTGAGGGACTAGTTCGTATATATACAGACAGACAGACGAACATGGCTAAATCGACTCAGCTCGACATACTGATCATTTACACATATATATTTTATAGGGTCTCCGACCCTTCCTTTTGGGTGTTACAAACTTCGTGACAAACTTAATATACCCTGTTCAGGGTATAAAAACTCACTTCTATACTTACAAACACATGTAACCAATTATTTATTATCATTGATCTCTTTCCAATTTATCCGCACATTTTTAATTTGCGACAATGCTTCGCACTTAATAAATGCGCTCTTGAGTAAATTGCTTGTTTCAATTTAACTGTTAAAAATTCTATGAAAATTATGGGAAAATCAGAGATAATTTTTCCTGCTAAAAACCACATATGTATATATGTGTATACTAGTGTTGGTATATACATATATACATATGTATCTATAATTAATTAGAAGAAAATCATTTGAATTCAAAGGAGGACAATAGTAATTTTTTTGTGCTTCAATTGAATTCCGACAGCCAAGTTTAGAAGCAATAAACAAAAGGGGCATCTTGTAGAAGTTACTTCTACAAATGCATTATATGTGCACACATACATATGTAGATATACTGTATGTGGGAAATAGAACAATAAACAGCAAAGATAATCAGCTTACAAATATTTTCCCGAATTAATACTCATGCAAATAGTAAAATTACAAATAATAAGCGCATAAGCGCACACAGGTGCAATTGTTTATACAAATACACAGATTCATAAGCATATAGAGGTATAAGCATTTACGAATAAAATTGCTTAATCGTTATAAAAAGATTTCCAAGTTTACAAGTTTACTTAATTAACAAACCAGCAAAAAATCGAGCGATAATAAACTTTATATGTATATTAAAATACCCACTAGGGAAAATATGCACTTGTACATATGTGGAACTGAACAGGAAATAAGTTAACTTGGACTGCACCGAAGCTATAATTTTTATATTTATATATTTTTATTTTTTTTATTTATTATATTTTTTATAGCATAGAATGCATAAAAGGGCATAAAAAGATATTTAACTTTCTTTTGATGGGTGAGTTTATGTGGCAGCTATATGCTAAAGTGGTCCGTTTTTTTCTTTAGAGATAGCATCATTTTCCAAAAACCATGCCAAGCATGACTTAAAGTTATCTCGAAATGCAAATGCTTGACTTGATTGTGATTGTTCAGTTCATATGGCAGCTACATACATACATATGCTAAAGTGATTCGATATCGGCGGTTCCGACAAACGAATAGATTCTTATTGAGAAAAGGAGGTGTGCTAAATTTTTAAAATAAAAACAACGGACGGAGAGCTTCGCATATACATATGTATGTATATACATATAATAGTTATATAAATGCAATCGGATTACGAAAGATGGGGTTAGAAATATAAAGACAGGACAATGGAAATCTACGATTTCAAAAGCCTTGTAAGGACTCTTCGATTGCCCAGGATCTAGACATTGCACATACAATCGTTTGAAACAGTTTAAATAAAACTGAATACAAAAAGAAGTCCGTTGTATCTATCTGCGATCCGTTACTGAATCGCAAATAATTCGATCAATTTTTTAAGCGGAGGATGGAGTCATGTGTAGAAGTTCACGCAAGTGAGGAAAGCTCTCTGATCGTCATTCACTTGGGAGTGGGCAGAAACGATTCTTCTACATATGGCTCAAGCAGCTCACGACTTCCGGTCTTTGACCAAGTATCCTCTGGGTAGATGATAATGATATCATCGGCATCAAAACCCGCGCCGTTAGTTCTGCTTTCTCCAGACTGGACAAGGAAGCAAAGCAGATAGGTCTGGCAGTGAACGAGGGCAAGACGAAATATCTCCTGTCATCAAACAAACAGTCGTCGCACTCGCGACTAGGCGCTCACGTCACTGTTGACAGTCATAACTTTAAAGTCGTAGATAATTTTGTCCATCTTGGAACCAGCGTAAACACCATCAACAATGTCGGCCTGGAAATTCAACACAGGATAACTCTTGCCAAGAGGTACTACTTCGGACTGAGTAGACAATTGAGAAGCAAAGTCCTCTCTCGACGAACAAAAACCAAACTCTAGAAGTTACTCATAATTCCCGTCCTGCTATATGCAGAGGTTTGGTCAACCACTGAAGAGTCCACGTTGCGACTTTTCGAGAGAAAAGTTCTGCGAAAGATTTATGGTCCTTTGCGCGTTGGCCACGGCGAATATCGCATTCGATGGAACGATGAACTGTACGAGATATACGACGACATTGACATAGTTCAGCGAATTAAAAGACAACGGCTACGCTGGTTAGATCATGTTGTCCGAATGGACGAAAACACTCCAGCTCTGAAAGTATTCGATGCTCTACCCGCCTCCACTCCGTTAGAAGGACCAGGGTCAGAAGGACCTGGCTACGCTTGGAATATCCAATTGGCGCCACGTAGCGAAAAAAAGAAACGACTGGCGCGCTGCTGTTAACTCGGCTATAATCGCGTACGCGGTGCCTACGCCAATTAAGAAGAAGGAGATGATTGGTGATGAAGAGTGGGTCACTTACGGGGTAAAGTTAAAATTTTTTTTTTTGCATTTTTTTTCTAAACGACCAATATGTCGAGAATATTTTGTACAAATTTTAAGTCAATCATAGTCAAACCATACCTAATACCTAATTTTGAAACTTCAAATCGATTTTCTAGAAAACATTATTTTTGAAGTTCGTGAACATTAGAACTCAAAATCTACTGAACCGTTCCTTTTGAAAATGTGAACATTACTTCTTCACATAAATCTACAGGTAATCAGATGGAGCTTTTTACCATTTTTGCTATTTTTTATTAACAAATTAATCGCGATTTTTTTAGCTAAAATTAAAAAAGCTAAAATTAAATTAATATTTTCATTGAAAAATCTTTCTAATATACTTCAAAAGTTGTACAATGATATGTCATTAAATTTAATAAAATTATATTACTCATGGTGCCGCAAAAAAAAAACAAATATATCTTCTTTTTTTTTTTTGCCTTTAAAACCTTACCCTCCCCCCCTTACGAAAACGTTAAGCGATAATGGTTATGGTGAGCCAATCTAGGATTGACTTTTAGAAAGGGTTTACTGTATGTTTGGAGCTATTGGCATCAATCAACTACTATTAGTCGCCCCCTGCAAACAAACTTTGATTTTTGAAACTCTTAATCCTGACGTGCTATCTTTAATTGGGCCGTCTGAAGGAAGTAATCGGAAAGGAATTGTGTTTCAACAAGACGATGTGTGGCTTGCACCAATGGTAAACTCCAAAAGCTCCGGGAGCGTGATTGGGATGCTTATGTGCATTAACCTTTAAATCCAAACAGACATCTGTTCCTATATATGGCGAATAATTTTTCTGAGAAAAGCGATCCCAACTTCAATTTTACGAAATCTTTTCTGAAAAATATGCCAAGATGATTCCACATCTTTTAAAAAACTTCGATTTTTGGCCACCGGGATAATTTTACTCTCACGGATACCCAAGACCCCTTAGGATCTTTTGCCCCGAAGCTCAACCATCCAGTATCAAACGATGTGAAGACAGTGGAGATTCAATCCGTTCGCGGTCTTATATTAAAACGAGAATGAGATGAGCATTGTTGCTCCGTCATGGGAGTTAAAGTAAGTACGATTTTCCACAGGGTTGCAATTACGACTTCACGCAACGAAGCAAACATTTGTATATACATATGCACATATTTGCATAGGTATTTAGATATGTAACGTATGTACGTCAGTTACACTTGTAAATTATCTGTGCTGTTTTGCTGTCAGTGAATTAAATATGAAAGCAGAAATAACAGTAAAAACTACTTTTATGAATTAACATTTCAAACCATTAACTCTGTTTTCTTTTTCTTTTTTTTTTTTTTTTTAAGCGTAATAAAGTGCAGAGATTATACACTTGCACGTAAACAACCATGAAAGCTTTATTGCGTTCCCAATTCATAAATGTCATAATCTTGCTACTTGCAAGGATTAAAGCGAGGGAAGTGCCTCAGGTCTAGGGCAAATTTTAAACCAATTTTATTCATTCCAATGCCAAATTTGCACCATTATAAGAAAAACATGTTCTCTCAATTTTACGAAGATGATCCACATATTAGCCAATATGTGCGGTATAGTCACACAGGAGATCGAAAAGCATTATATTAAGTATATGATAGAGAGAGAGGTATGGAGAGTTTTGACCCGATTCAACCCATTTGTATTTCTGAATTTCATATATGTATATGTCTCACACATTGACCGATATTTTCGGTAAAAAGCCAACTATGAGCACTGGGTTCACATATTCTGTACCTATGGGCTTGGACAGCTTTCGTCCGACCGTTAGATGAACAAAACTATTATACTAGCTCAACTAGCAACATGTTGCAATAGTATAAAAATGTGGAAGTTGAAATTACAGCGCGTTCTCGCAATCTACCGCAAATGGGATTCTTATCGGGCCCTTGTTTACATTTAAGCTAAGTTTTGAAATTTTCTGTGCTTAGCGATAAGAATACGAGGACATAAGTTAGAGTACAAGTATTCTTTTTGCATTTCGGAAGCTATTAGACTGATAATGAAATTATTATTTATTGTTTATTTTAACGTTTAGAGACACTTTGAACTAAAAATAGATAGAGTTTCGTATCTGTTAATTCCTAAATTAGTATTTTTTAAAAATCTCTATATTGTTTAACATTTTTTATGTGACGGCTGTTTTAAAGGTTTTAATAAAACGAGAACAGTTTGGGATACTAATGAAATTTTTTGTTCATGCGAATGTACATTCGTACGTACTCCATAAGTCACCGTTATATGTAGCGCTCTTTTTGAAAAACCCGCCATAATGCAGACCAGGAATAAAATGCAGACTGTTCTCTTGCGCTCCAATATTGGTTCTATAAATTTCTCTTGTGCGGCTATAAGGCCCAGAGTGGAACGCAAGTTGTCCTCTGAACTACTTGGCGTTATGGTAGGTGTGCTGACTGCACACTATACCAGGGATAATGAGATGCCATAACATTTTCCATTGTGAACAGATCGAACAAAATAAGAATTTTTGGGCGTTTAAATTAAAACACCCAAGATTTATTACGATTCCAAAGTATTATTTATTGGACTTTTAATATATGGCGAAACTACTTAAATCCTTTTTTTATGATTTTGTAGTATATTAAAACAACTGACTTTTGATCTTTCAATACTTAAGAAGATGAAATAAGCCTTTTAGTACTCCATTAATAAATGTATTTAATCATTGGTAACTGAAAATTACTGCTACTATGCACTAAATTGCAAAACGTTTCATGAAATTTATTTAACTTTCGCATTTTCTTTGATTTTCATTGTTTTATATATTTTATAACTGATCTTGAACGGCGGCAACAAATTCCTTCGTTCACATATATTTTGGTGTTAATACGATCTGGCCGTTCCAGTCATTCCAATTGCAAAACGTCAAGACCTTCCCAATCCAGTCAACTTTCAAAGTTCGGTAGGGGAGCAGCTCTTATATTTCCAGTGACAGGAGAGTTGGGGATCTCTTTATCTCTGGTTGGGGATTTCTTAATCTCTACAGTATACAATGGGCTTCTACGCGGTGAGGTTACATACCTTCCCCATCGGATGCAAATTGGTATTGTTACTTTTTACTCAAGTCTCCAGCTTTTGCCAGACTGATAATTATCATTATTATAATGAAACATATCGGTAGATACACCATCGGCAAACCTTGTGAAATTGATATTTATCGAGTTAACAAATTTGTGGTGGGGTCAAACGATTCATCGGCAACTAGTAGTTTTGTGAAATAAAAAGGCCCAGCATTCATAGCTGTCCAAGTGGAAACCTGCGCTACTTTTGTTGCGAGATAAAACGATGGGAAATATTAATGTTATAGCCATAACCGGAGCTAAATGTCTACATCTTATGCATTAAATTCAACTTGATAACATGATTTGATTCATTTTTGTAAATTTTGGCAAGAGCGTAGAAATCTAACGATCAGTGATATGGCGAATCGAAGGTGGCCAATATATGTATCTAACAATTCAGTATCTTAAAAGTTATACGCCGCCTCAAGATGGCTATTTTATCTTATGCGCAATTCTTTCACGGCAAACCTAGGCTTAGACCCTAGCTACTGAAAAAATACTCCTTATAATATTTAATTTTTAACCATTTTACCACATTTGCTCAAAATTTGTCTAAACACCTTCTTCTACACCATATAGTTAGTTTTTAGTTATTGGACTGCAAATGAAAACAGAGGCCTCCTCAGGTATCTGTGACTCAAAATACGTTCCATATTTCATGTAAATAACAATTTAATGGTTGCGACCACTTCGTAGTGTGAAATGTGAGGCAGATAAAAAGTAGGTCTGAACTTGAAAAAAACACCACCAACTTCCAATTATTACCTTAAATATTTTTAATTTCCATGCCTCTGCTATGGTTAGATAAAACCAACATACCTAAAATACCCACAAACTAATTTGCATAATTTCTCACATAAATACTAACATCCGCACATACTTATAAACCATTTACTCCATTTAGAGACATAATTTCACTTCACTTTTTACTGCCGCATAGGCGAGTGCCTTATAGTTCATATCCACTTATTTGGCACACGCACCTCTTTTTTGGAAATTCTAGCAGTGTTTGCTTAATTTATGCTCAGTAATTTATTTCGCGGGAGAAAGTTGCTTAACATGGCAAGAAAACATTATTCATGTGAAATATTTTCGGGTAATTTGATTTTACTGACTCTTTTGGTTTGAGTTTTTTTGGTTTAGTTGAAATATTTGCGAATTTCCTATTCGGCTTTGTACTCTGTTTACGTTTTATGAGTCACATAAAATATTTTGTGGTTAAGTACATATGTATATTCATGCATATAAACATACAGACATTTGTTAGTATGGAAACAGATAAATATTTGAAAAATATAAGCATATATTCAAAGTATCCATAAACAGCTGACTTCTCAACAACAATCAGTTCGTCTTTCAAAACACTAATTACCAGGCCTGTCTTTTGTATGTTTATACTCTTGCAACATTTTGCTACAGAGTACAACAGTTTTGTTCACCTAACAGTTGTACGCATCACCTAAAATTAAGCGAGATAGATATAGGGTTATATATATGTACATATTATATATAAATGATCAGAGTAACAAGACAAGTCAAAATCAGGGTGACTGTCTGTCTGTCCGTCCGTGCAAGCTGTAACTTGAGTAAAAAGTAAAATATCTTCGTGAAACTTGGAATGCCGGTTCCGTGGCAAAAAAAAGTACAAGTCTGTAGATGAGCGCAATCGGACCACTGTCACGCCCACAAAACGCCATTAACCGAAAGCCAAAAACTAACCAGTGAATGCAGATACTCTTACTTGGAATAGGAGATCGCAGTAGCAAGGAGTATCTGTGAGCAAAAACTTAGAAAAATTGGGTGTGGCCCCGCCCTCTGATAAGTACAATGTAAATATCTCCAACTCCAGATACAACAACCAAATTCATCTAGCACATATATTATAGGAACTCCTACCGACAGTGTGAATATGGATGAAATATGATAGGGATGATAACCCCGGTCACTCCCCGAATAACGGCATCGTTAACAAGTAATTAAGGGCCAAGTTCGGGTGTCACCGAACATTTTATACTCTCGCATGATAAAGTGAAAATCGAGATTTYMTKWYMYKTMCATAACATATTTTTTTATTTTGCTGTAAAATTAATTAGATTAGATCAATTTGTGTACTTTGAGTATTGAATTGTATTTTCATTTATTTTAATTGTATTGAAAAGTTATAGTCCGATCACGACAATTTTTCCACAAAGGATACCTCAGCTCAAATACCGTATTTGTGTAAAGTTTTATTCCGCTATCATCATTGGTTCCTATTGTATGTATATATATTATACAGAGAAGGCATCAGATGGAATTCAAAATAGCGTTATATTGGAAGAAGGTGTGGTTGTGCACCGATTTCACCCATATTTCGTACATGTTATCAGAGTGTTAAGAAAATATTATATACCGAATGTCATCGAAATCGGTTGAGTAGTTCCTGAGATATGGTTTTTGGTCCATAAGTGGGCGACGCCACGCCCATTTTCAATTTTTCCTTATGGCATTTCTTCCGTAAAATTTAGTGTTTCTGACGTTTTTTGTTAGTCGGTTAACGCACTTTTAGTGATTTTCAACATAACCTTTGTATGGGATGTGGGCATGGAGATTATCCGATTTCTTCCAAATTTGAACTGTATATGAAATGCCTGAAGGAAGCGACTCTATAGAGTTTGGTTGACATAGCTGTAGTAGTTTCTAAGATATGTACAAAAAACTTAGTAGGGGGCTTAGTTATGACACTTTATAGGTTTTCGGTTTTCGCCATTTTGTGGGCGTGGCAGTGGGCCGATTTTGCCCATCTTCCAACCTAATCAGCTTATGCACCTTATAACCCTGCACGGACGGAAGGACGGACAGCACACATCCGGATCTCAACTCTACTCGTCACCTTGATTACTTTGGTATACATATATAACCCTATATCTGACTCTTTTAGTTTTAGTACTTACAAACAACCGTTATGTGAACAAAACTATAATACTCTCCTTAGCAACTTTGTTGCTAGAGTATAAAAAAGAAGGCACCGATTTGCTTGGATGAGCTTGGTGCACGAACAACCTTTGTTAGATTCCTCTCATCTGGGAACACTCCTACAGTCGACTGTCCTTTACTTTCGGCCTCATACGTGCAAATCCACTACCACTTGTCAAGTGTTACAGACAATTTCGAAGCACCGCTTTTGTACTTTTTTATCATACTTCTCCATCAATTGACATTCGACTGTTTTTGCTAAACGATGGACAAATTGTGTGGCATCCAATGTAAAAAAAAAATTCTACAATCAAATGTTCATTCAATATTGAATGTATGCTAGTGCCATCAATTATTTAGTTGTCTCTATCTCACGATCATGCAATATCTGTTTGCAGACCGCATCAATAGTTTTCAGCAACTAATTTTGGACAACCGTCACGAAACACGTCTTGGAGTGATGAACGGCCTCGATTGAATTTGCCATACCATTAATAAACGATAATCGCGCGAAATCGCTCGGAATTTAATTCCATTTTTAGGCCGAGAATAATATTTTTAGTTACTGTAAGCAACACAAATAGCGTTCATGTGCCAAAATATTGAGAGTATGTAAGGCATCAAAATAGTCAAACTTAACGACAAAAATGTGCGTTGCTGATTGCGACAATAGGGTTGCCAAATCACAAAATATAAAAGGCAACATGTTCTGTAAATACCATCTGTATTTTTTTCCGATCCGTCGCCAAAAATTAACGCGAAACTTAAACACAAACGACTCCTTGAAATTGCCACTTAGATTCCCACGGTATTTTACTAATTTGGTAGGACTGTCTTTAATTATTATGCCAAATATGAGCGTTAACTCTCAACCAGTTTGTTTACAGCAGCTGCTTAAGTCGGTATGTTCCCATAGATAAAAATAGCGAACAAAAAAAATTTTTGAAATTTTGAACTTTCAACCAAATTTCGTGATGGTCGAGGGAGCGCTAAAGACGACGTCCTCAACTGATGAAAATATTAAAAAAGTTAAAGAAAGGAACTTGAAAATCGTCTGGCAAATGTTAGAGAGATGGCAAGAGGCTCGACATCTCTCGCATTCGAATGATTTTGGTGGTAAAACGCGTACTTGCTCGACTCGTCCCTATAAAACTGAATTTTTTTTCAAAAAGAGAACCGTAAACAGGTCTCTTTGGACATGCTTGATCGAGTGAATTTTTATCCCACATTCATGGAGGGCATTATAACTGCTGATGAGATATGGGTTTATGAGTTCGACATGCAAACAATTCAACAATCATTGGAATCAATTGGAATGGAACCCGTTTTCAGTCGATGGAAGAGCCATCCCAAGAAGTTCTTATGAAAAATGTTTCAAGTTTAAAGGTGACAAAATAAATATTGACGAATAATTAAATATTTTGAGTTTTATTTACAATCTACGGGTACTTTTTTGTCACATTTTAACAAAAATTTGAATAAAAAAAGGTGTCTGGATAAGTTTATTTACATTTTGCGTAATTTATACTAAAAACTCAAGTTTTGTGCATTTATGACTCATGCTTTCGAAGAACACGTTTTCGCGATCTCCCGTGATTATAAACTGCTTGTCATGACCATCAACGCATTAAAAAGAAAACAAATATTTGTTATATTTGTTTCAAAACATCAACGTTCCACTTACACAATACAAATCGAAGGAATTTTGGTTAGTTAACTAACGAATTAGAAGTAACTAAGCATAAAGTTTAGAGAAAAACTTGTTCTGCGTTCATAACTAATTTTACTAATGTGTAACCAATAGGTGGAAACGGCATATTTACAAATATACAGAAATATTAAAACATACAAACAGAGCTACTTGTACCATTTAGTTAAAATTTTAACACCTTTTGATGCCATCATTAATAAGAGAATTATTAAAGACAGGTGCTTAAGCTTATTTCAAATTTGTAAACAGATAATTATTGAAATGAGAAAAGCAAAAACATACTACATGTGTAATATACACACATCTTAATTGTACACATAAAAGAAGCTACGAATAATAATATTTGAAAAATTATAAATCTACTTGAATTCATATATGTATACATAGATCTTCCACAGAAGGTCCTGCGCAATTGCCGCTAACCAAAAAAACACTAAAAAAGCATTCATTTTAAAGAAATATTTATATAAATGTACATATGAAATACATCCAATATGTATGCTTATAACACTTGTACACACATTCATAGGTCTTCAAAAATTCACAAAATATGATCGATGTGCTAAGTTTTGAATGAAGACCACCATTTGGCCGACACCAACACAATGTTTACGGCTGTCAACGCTGCAGCAGAATACTATTTATGAAGACATACTGTACGTATAGGTACGTTTAGTGTACCCTGCAGAGAAAACAATTGATAACCAATAAAAATAATTCTAAGAAAGGTTTCAGGTGGCATTTAAGAACTAACTAGATGTAAAAGTATATATGGATGGAGAGAAATCGCGAGAGAAAATTTGCAGGTAGCTTTTTCACGGATGGTTCGAAGGTAGCAGTTAAAGCTGGAAGGGGGAGTTTTCTTTACAAAACTCTTAGCTTTAGGCTACTGGATCCCTGTAGTATTTTTTAGACAGAAGTGACTACTATTAAAATGGCCGTACATTTACTACTACAAAGTGCAGTATTTTTTAGGGAGGTAAACATTCTGCCGCTCTGATATTAACGCTGTGCTCGCTAACTGTGCGCTCAAACCCAGTCAAGAAGTGTCCCCCTCTTTAAAAGTATACCAAGTTACTCAGAGTTTAGCAGTATTCTATTAGCTATCGTTGTGAAGCCATTTGTCGTAATTGTATCTTAAACTCGAAGTAGTGGGAAGAGTTCTCGAGAAAATTACCTAGAGGCATCTTCACGAAGGTCATCGCTTAGATATGTGCACAATAACTAGCTTTTTTCTTTAAAATGGCATGCCAAAGAACAAATCAACCAAGGAGAAAATACATTATTCGACCTCCAGACACTTTTATAAAGGCTTCGAGAAAATATATTTTTTTGTGGAGAAACAATAACCCTGTATACAGCAGGCTTAGTTTATGTATATGTTCATATATGTATGTATGATCCGATTTTACATAAATGAAAATATTTATCACACTTTTCTTGGAGTTTCGAATACCACATTTTCTGAATTGGCAATTAATTCTATCGAAAACTTAAACTAGAACTCGTTCACAAGCAAAATCTTTCGTTGTATGATTTTTCGATTATGAAATTTCACGAAGTTATCAAACTGTATTCATATGTACAAATAAACCCATAGTGGTACAGCCATACATATATACTTATATTTTTTACTGATTATGTAACACTGTCATTGTTATTATTGTCAAGTCTATATACCTTGTGTTGTGGCGCTGTATAAATATTGTGTAAATATAAATATACTGTATAACACGCACAAATGTATGTATGTAAGTAAACAGACACACATATATTTATGTACGCACATGTATTATTTAGTACATGAAAACGAGGAAGTGCTACAAATGCTACAATTTTTTCGTATGACATGAAACTCTTGTCTGGCATTGCTTTTAATAGCGATAGAAACCACAGCAACCGCCATCACCGCTGCAACCGTGGCGACAAAGTCTATTAGAAAAACATATCAAGAGTGAATGCGAAGCAAATCGGAGACCGTACTTTGGACAACAGTTTTAAAGCAAATACTTACATACATACATATATAATAAAGTATGCTATAAATAAGTGATAAAGGGAGTTTAAATTAGGTCATAAGCATAATTACAAGGCATTTTGACAAATAGTGTTGCATTATTCTTAGAAGTATGGTTTTGCTTTTAACTATAAAAACGAAGTTAATAATTTTTGCGTTACGCCTTTTTTAGATAATTTCCTTTCCAACAATAGAATAACAAACCGCAAGTTTCTCAAAAAGCATTAGATGAATCACAATTACACCAAATACCAGTCAATCCTAAGCTTAACAGTTTCGCTTAAAGTCACAACTATTGGTAGTGGAAGTTCTTCTTCTTCTTGATTGACGTAGTCACCGCTTACGCGATTACAGTTAACAACCGCGCGCTAGTCGTTTCTTCTTTTCGCTACGTGGCGCCAATTAGATATTCCAAGCGTAGCCAGGTCCTTCTCCACTTGGTCCTTCCAACGGAGTGGAAGTCTTCCTCTTCCTCTGCTTCCCCCGGCGGGTACTGCGTCGAATACTTTCAGAGCTGGAGTGTTTTCGTCCATCCGGACAACATGACCCAGCTAGCGTAGCCGCTGTCTTTTAATTCGCTGAACTATGTCAATGTCGTCGTATATCTCGTACAGCTCATCGTTCTATCGAATGCGATATTCGCCGTGGCCAACGCGCAAAGGACCATAAATCTTTCGCAGAACTTTTCTCTCGAAAACTCGCAACGCCGACTCATCCTTGTTGACATCGTTCAAGCCTCTGCACCATATAGCAAAACGGGAATTATGAATGACTTGTAGAGTTTGGTTTTTGTTTGTCGACAGAGAACTTTGCTTCTCAATTGCCTACTCAGTCCGAAGTAACACCTGTTGGCAAGAGTTATCCTGCGTTGGATTTCTAGGCTAACAATGTTGGTGGTGTTTACGCTGGTTCCAAGATAGACGAAATTATCTACAACTTCAAAGCTATGACTGTCAACAGTGACGTGAGTGCCAAGTCGCGAGTGCGACGAATGTTTGTTTGATGACAGGAGATATTTCGTCTTGCCCTCGTTCACTGCCAGACCCATTTGTATCCAGTCTTAAAAAAACGGAACTAACGGCGCGGGTGTTGAGACCGATGATATCAATATCATCGTCATCGATTGCAGAATCGGGTTCGCCTTCTCCTGGCGTTATGCGTTCACTGCCATTCAGCAGGCTGGAGAAGTGTTCCCTCCATAATTTAAGTATGCTCTGGGCATCGGTGACTAGATCACCTTTGGGGGTTCTACAAGAGGATGCTCCGGTCTTGAAACCTTCTGTTTTTTCGTCGAATTTTCGAGTATTACCCCTGTCGGCCAGCTTATCGAGCTCTTCGTATTCACGCATTTCGGCCTCTTTCTTTTTCTGTCTGCAAATGCGTCTCGCTTCCCTCTTCAACTCTCGGCATCTATCCCATCCCGCACGTGTTGTGGTTGCGAGGTGGGCAGCTGTTTTCTCTCCGCTGCGACACGGCACTCCCCTTCGTACCAGCTGTTCTTTTGCACTTTCCGAAAACCAATGGTTTCGGTTGCAGCAGTAGGTAAGGAGTTTGAAATGCTGTCCCACAGTTTCCTTATACCGAGTTGTTGACGAGTGCTCTCAGAGAGCAGGAGCGCAGGAGGAGTAGAAAATCGTTCGGCTGTCTGTTGTGATTGCAGCTTATCGACGTCGAACCTTCCTTGTGTTTGATGGAGTGCGTTTTTGCTGCACAGAGGCGGGTGCGAATCTTGGCTGCAACAAGATAGTGGTCCGAGTCGATGCTAGGACCTCGGAGCGCACTCACATCTAAAACACTGGAGACGTGTCTTCCGTCTATCACAACATGATCGAACTGGTTGGTGGTTTTTCGATTCGAAGACAGCCAGGTAGCTCGATGTATCAGCGATATGTTGAAGAACCTCGCTTTGATGCGGATTGTGGCTAGACGTTCATTCATTGGAGTGAATGATAGTACTCGGCGACGGAGTCTCTCTCCCACCACGAATCCCACACCACACTTGCGCTTCTTTATATGGCCACTGTAGTAAATGCCACAAGGACCTACTCGTCTCTGTCCTTGTCCCGTCCATCGCATTTATTGGACGGCGGTGATGTCAGTCAGGACCGGAAGTCGTGACCTGCTTAAGTCATATGTAAGAGAATCGTTTCTGGCCACTCCCAAGTGAATGGCGATCAGAGAACTTTCCTCACTTGAAGAATTATACTATACTTAAGAAATAAGTATAAATATTATGTCAAAAAAAAAAGAAAAAATGTTAGCTTGCTTGCTCCGAAGTAATAATATCCTTTAAAAACTTCATTTTTATCGTCTGTTTTTGTTGTATTTGTAATTTCGAGGAATGATGCCGAATTGACAGTCCTTGGCTGCATAAAAGTTAAGGTCCGTTTCGGTTATTAGACCCGACTATCATGGGAATGGTAATTTTGCATGGCATGGCAGCTATTATGCTATATTGATCCATTCTGAACAATTTTATCGGAGACTGAATTATTCTTTTAGACAATAACGCATGCCAAATTTCGTAAAGATATCTTGTCAAATGAAAAAGTTTTCCGTGCAAACACATGATTCTGATGGTTCAGTTTATAAGGCAGCCATATGCAATAGTGATCCGATCTGAACAATTTCTTTGAAGATTTCACTATTTTCCTATACAATAACACATGTCAAATATCGTGTAGATATCTTGTCAAATGAAATTTTTTCCATACCAGCATTTGATTCCGTTCGTTCAGTTTGTATAGATATGCTATAATGATCCGATATGAACAACTTCTTTGAAGTAAGTATTGTCTTAAATTGCCAAATTGCCCTTGGTCCGATATCCGATTTTTGAGTCACTCTTTTAATCTCAAAGAGCACGAGCAGCAAAAATTTATCTAAAATTTAAAATCTTTACCGCATAAAGCATCTAAGCCTTCCACACCAAACATATTGAACTCAATCAAACAATAACAATGCCTCCGAATTCGGGAATTCATCAGCTGATTTGTTGTTATAATCGATTTTTTGCAAATCTAACACAATGTACGCCACATTGCGGTTTCGCACAACCAAACCGCAAATGTGAATGTGTAATATCCGACTTACTGGGCATGAGATGCACAGATGTTGACACACCAGTTTATCCAAAGTTCAGTGCAATTGGTGGAGCAGGAGGGGGAGTGGCCGAGCTTAGTGCTGACTGCACACGCAAACCAAATATACGACACGCATGCCATACAATTTATTGCTTTGCCGTGTTTTTGTGCGCCTTTGCGTGTGCCTGTGCAACTAAATTCATTAAACTCCAATAAACTGCCTTTGTTAGCCGATTCTGGAAATAGTTGACGAAACGAACCAACAATGAGATGATGCATGCAATCGTATCGTTGCGACCGACAATGACAATATAAAACCGTTACAATAGCACGAACAATCAAAATAACAACAACGCATTGGTAAAATGCAGCAGGGTTGACATTTGATTCCGCGGTCGCCGCAGCCGCAGCCGCAGCTTCAGCTTTTCTGATATGCATATACAATGTACCTAAAAAATGCATACTTCTGTTTGTATATTCATGTGTGCGTACACAGCATGGTACAAAAACAGAGTTGGTTGCTCGCTGTCGTCTGCTCTGTTCGCTACGCCGCTGTGGGGAGCAAAGCAGGCAGCAGCCAGCAGTCTACAAATAAGGTATTGGCGTTTAAGTGGGCGACATGGCTGCAGTGGAAAACAAGTACCGAAACACGTTTAAGTGCTATTTGGCCAACGCTACACACGCTTACGTTTATATATGTATGTATATATTCGTACGTACATACATATATCTATGCGTTGCTGCTGGCACTTTAGCCATTAAGTGTTACATACCATATTGGTCCATAAGCTGCTCTGCTACTCGCCGTATGCATTCTACTTACATATACACATACATAGATTCATATATTATGCTTTGCAGCGCATGTATGCAATTTTGTTCTGCTCTTCATAATGTTTTTCGTAATATTTCTGTTTTATTTTCACGTGTTATTCTTGTGTTTACTTTACACTACATATTATTTTCAATAATAAATCACGCACACACACTCACACCCAAAACAAACATTTACAGTGCACTATTATTTATATATTTTCTTACATTTTCATTTCAAATTTATGATATAAACACTGCTTACTTTGAAATATTTGTTGCTGCTTTTAAGCCACTATCGCTGCCTTCTTCTAACCTTTTCATAAACTTGCCAAAATCGGTTGACTGACCTTTTCGCCAGTATCAGTTTATTATTATCATTTCCTATGCTCTCTGCTCTAGTTTATTTTATTGCTTAACTCTTAGCAACATCACTCACACGCTTCTTTTCATTTAATACACATATTTTGCAACGTAACTATTTTTGTATATAAATATGTATCTGCGAATTATTTTGTAAAAAACAAAAACAACACTTCTTCTGCGCTTGTTCTTTTGTATTGGTTTGTTGTTATTGTTTGGTATCCGTTTCCGCACTCTTGTCTCGCACAATATTCAATTCACATTACGGGACGCGTACACGAAACAACCGACACCGACACTTTGCAACACTAAACTAAAATCACTGGCAGAGCCAACGTTGCTACGAACGTCCGATTAACTTCACACTAACGTTTAGTTAACACTTGAAACACCCTGTGTTGGCATCATTTGGAAAGTAGTACGACTAGTCGGAGTGAATATAAATATTTGTACGCATAAATATGCGCTTTTATTATTTCCTATAACGTGCTGTCTATTATTAATTAATATCCATTAAAAATAAGTGAAATAACTATATTTTGTATTTAGCAGTGCACTAGATTCCTATTAGAATTCAATTCGCACCATTTCTTTTATTCCTCTTCACATTGACTTTCCGTTTTGTTTATTTTGCCACATGCGCACTATGCAAAACAATATTATACAGCGTTCAGAATACGACAACTAACAGCTGAGACAATATAAAAGGGATATTCACAACAAGTTGCACAGAGTAGTGCAAACAGTAAAGTAAGAAATCGATCAAATACGAAAACATGAGTTCAAAGTTAAAATTATTGAATGTTGCAATGAAGAGCACAAACTTTGAAATTTTTTGGCGAGATGTCAATTGTCAACAGGCAAGATTTGAATCATTTAACTATATAAAAGTTCAGTATTTCCATATAGAGGCTGTGCTACTACAGAGCAAGTTTTAGCTTATGAAAAACGATTTTTAATCCAAAAATGTAAAAAACACGTTTATGTTTTTCTTATGCATTTCTTATTTTCATTTTTTTGAGTATGTATGACTTACAATTCGTTTGAATAATAACTACTAGTATACCTAACAGGATATTCTCAGAAAGAGCAAAATAACGAAAAAGTGAAACAATGAAAATTAGGAAGCAAGAAACATCAAAATCTTGATTTTTATAATCACATCATAATTTATCATTGATTTTTTTCACAATTCAAAACTATAAAAATAGGCAAAATGCGTCATTGTATAGTATATTGCATGTTTACACATGCGTTAGAACAGCTGTTTCTTCAAATTTCACTATCAAACTATCCTTATATTAGAGAGGGTATGTTATACATTTTAGTCACAGCGACTATTAAGATATTAACCGATTTATACGGTATAAAGAACCGGAAGTTCGAAATTCTTTATATTAGGGATATGGGTTTATGGAAATTTCATCTATTTTTAGCAAAAAGCTATGCTGTTATCATAAAATTATTTTCTTCAGATATCAATACTAGACCTCAAATATTGACCGCTATTGTCGATAAAAAGTTAGTGCGTAACAGTCTTATTGTGGCAACGAACATACATACGACTTTAATTTGGCACGGATGAACGGACAGGCATTCACCTGGAACACTCGTCTCGCATTCCCGATAATTTATATATGTATATAACCCTATATCTATATCGATTAGTTTTAGGTGATACAAACAACCGTAGGTGAACACAACTATAATAGTCTGTAACAACATGTTACGAGAGTATAAAAATCAATAAACAGAATATCATAACTATTATACAACGGTCATGAAGACAGTGGCAAAAAAATTTATCAGCTTTGAAACTGTGCAYATGTTACAAATTTTCGATGCGTAAACAATGGAAATGCCATCGAGTACGTACAAACATATATACATACACACGCTGATTTGAAGACAAGCGGTGCGCTTCATGTGCCTTAACCGAACTAACAGAATCATACAGAGTAACGGATCAGTACTCAAGTATAAACAAAAATGTATTACTCGTTGCAGTTTTCTGATACAAATATACATACAATGAAGAGAGGAATTGCAATAATAAAATATACGGGCATATTCCAAAAACCGAATGTAATTGATGTGATTTCGTTTTAACAAACCAAATGATTTTGTTGATTTCGAAATCTTTACATTTGACACCAAAACAGCTGTTTGAAGCAAATAACTCTATGTGTTTGAGGTTTCAGAGCCAAGGTTGTACTGGTAGTGGATAGTTTAGTAGGTGCATAAGTTTTCATTATCAATCAAATTTCACAAGATAAATTATGTTAGTTTATCAGGCTGATATTAGTAAAGTAACCAATGTTACTGGACAGCTAGGACGTGAGTTCAGTGATTAAAAGACCGTCGCATATCAACGAAGCGCCTTAAGGCTGTCAAAAATTTGTTGAGGCTACAAATACCAATTCCAGCCACTATGCCCAATTCCTAGAAGGTCACTATTGAGGTATTGCAGCCAGTGGGACAGTGGACGTAAGACAGTGTCCTTGCTGAAAAGAAGTAATTAGGCAGACTCTTACGTTCCGCTTTGATCCAGAAAATTGTCACCGATGCACAGGTGGTGCTGGTTAACCAATGCTTTTTAGCTCACATAATGTTCACAGAGCAATTGCTAAAATTCAACAGGCCTGTGGAGCCCTTTGTTGCAAGCTGCACTTCGAAACAGTATATAAATTACTACCTTAACTGCAAAACTCCTAGTTGAAAAATACTTCAATGATCTGCTGGTATTCTGAAGCTAAAGTTAATTTACAGCTCTTGACAGAAAACTGTCCCTCCAACCTTCTTCCGCCCATACAACCCTTGTTTGCATGAAGAAACCACACATTATAAGTTTTCCGTTTTTAAATTACATTTAGATATGTGTACTGCAATATCACATCAAAATTATTCGGTATCTAGAGTATCATCACTTTGTTTGTTCACAGTGCTTCCTCTTACGTAAAAAAGTATTTGTCTAAATATAATATCGAAATCTGTTGTCTTTGATTTTATTTGAAATCTATTTACAACTTACCTTCCTCAAAAATTTAACGGTAAAATATATCTTTATTTTAAATGATTGCTGACACAATTGCCATTCTTTTTTTACGTGTCATTGCACGAGAATAAACGTGTGTTTTGTTCTTGCACCAATTGAAAAATTCCAAAATTCTGCTCTACATGCACCGTGCAAGGGTTTTGCAAGAGCAAGAGGATACTCCTATAAATTCACACAAAACTTATGCTTCGCTTTGCATCAGACATTTGTTTTAACAGAAAGCAAAGCGTTTATTCTGACTTATCTTGTGCAGACAAAATTGGTCAATTTGCTTCTACAAGTTCTGTTATGTGTATAAAAAAGTTAGAGAAAGTTTCCCTTAAATAGGAGTATTTTAATATTCCCGTAATAAAGCAAATTGTGACTAGTTAAATTATAAATTAAAATGCAAATTGCAAAATTTCAAGCATTTATTAAGAAAGACGTATGTGAACAGACCTTTATGTATTTGCATTTAAACAGCTGATACATTGCCCTCAATGTTAGTGAAAAGCATTAAGAAAAGGTTCTGTGCAATCTAAAGTGAAAAAGATGAGTGAAATTGTAAACAAATACTGCTCAAGCATTATCATTACCCATCGTTTACACATTAAACTTCTTTATCTTCCATCTATAAAAGCAAAAACAAAAAAAAAATATATAACGCCAGTTTGAAGATGCAGTGGATTGCTTTATATACAGATAAAAAATTATAAACAATAAAGAAAGTATTGAATATTGCAAAAAAAGAAAGATTTTACACCTTCGCAATTCAAGGTCATAACCCGGTTATTAAGACGGGGTATTGCGTTGCAAAAGTGCAAAATTAATCATCAGTGCTGCCATACTAAAAAAACTGAGTTAAATAAATTGCAACATTCACAACGTAGAGTTTGCACTAATTAACTGAATATGGCAATATTATAGAAATTTTAATCACTACGGAGTTCTTGCTGAAATTTTGCGTGCTGTTCGTGCTGTTTTTTATAAAATATGAAGAGGAAATTACAACAAAAAAGAATTAAGAGATGGACGCAATGCGAAATAAGTAAAATTATTGACTATATGGCAGAACATGGAAATTTGGAGGTATTCATATATGAACTTTTATCATGTAACTATTTAAACTAACAAAAGTTGACTTTAGAAACCAACAGCGCGAATATACTATGAAACATTCCTAGAAATTACGCCGATCGATGCAACTTGGGATTTAATAAAATGGAAGGTGCGTTATTTGAAAACACTCTACGCAAAGGCGAATCAATGGTTGGATTCTTCCGAAGCTAAATCACTAAGTGATGAACAGGTTGTTGGTAAATAAAGAGTCATAGACTTAAAGTTGAAATGAAAACTTCTAATGAAATTAATGATATTTCAGAGCGTTTAAAGAAAATATGTCCACACTATGAGCGTTTACGAAAGATTTTTGGTGTGAAGCAAGCGCAAGTTGTGGAGATTCTCGACTCGAACGACTCATTTCCTGAAGGTTTTATTGATGAATTTGAGGAAAATAATGACATGGCGGTGGATGTAAAGGTATTCGCTGATTACAATGGATTTGAAAACCTTTATCAAGATGAAACTGAAAGCATGAATTTTGAAAATAAATTAAGCCCAGAAGTGGAAATTACACAAATGTCAACTAATTCTACACCAGCACTCTGCGATGTATTACATGAACAGTTAATTGCAGACGAAACGGCAACTGCAGAAACTTCGGCAAACACCAAAGATGCGAGCAGCGAACAAACAATTGCAAAGCGTTTAAAAAAAGAATCGCTGCGACATTCACTATCCGCTTTAAGTCAAAGTCAGGAAAGCCGCAATGAAATGCAACGGCTACGATTGAAATTTGAAGAATATAAATTCGTGCAGGAATTTCAATTTGTTAAACAGAAATTCGAAGCCGAAATGGAATTAAAAAAACAAGAACTCGAATTAAAAAAAATGGAAATAGAGAGTAATGAAAAGCTAAAACTCATGGAGATTGAGAAAAGCGAACGAATTGCTAAATATGAATTGAGTTTGAAATATAATGGACACAACGATAGTTTGCGCTCAGATTAGTGGTCATGAAAAATGTTCTGAGTTGAAATTATTTTCATTCCTGCTTAATGTTTTGTTGCTTTGACAGGTTGTTGTATAACCTTTTTTTTTTTTTTGCTTACAGTTACACAAATACGCAAACACCAAAAAATGGTAAATCTAAAATGTATGTACATATATATACTTTTTTAATTTTTTATTATATGCTTGTGATAACATTTTTTTTCAATCCGGTATTTAGCTTTAAACATTATTTTTAATTAACACTTTCGGAATTGCAAACAAATTTTAATTAAATAATTAAGCAAATAACACCATAAATATTTTCTATTGCAAAAGTCTCAAATATCTTTGAGAATTATTTTAAATCGGTGTTATTGTGTAGAGTGGATAGATGTCCGAACGAATGCATTTAAGCAGTACATTACTTTTTGTAGTTATACGGAGTAATGAAGTAGAATATGGAAACCAAAGCAATTGTTAGCGCCAGGCCAATCATCAAAGATTTTGCATAATTTTTTTTTTTATAAAAATATAATAAACGATTATTTAATAATTTAGAAACTATAAGTCTTATTCGTGGCATTGAATTATATGTATTGATTAATTGCTTTTTACAATATATTTGCACTATTATTATTAGTTTAGGAATATACATTCATATTTATATTTTTAAAATATTTAAAATTTGCTGCATACACTTTTACCACAATACACGTAAAACTCTACAACTAAACAAAATTGTAAATAAAACGCAAAGTATTTAATAAATTATCAATATTTATCTTGCCGCCTTCAAAATAATCGCCACCAGATGTAAAAACTTTTCATAAGGAATTTTTGAATATGGGTGCGGCTTTATCAGCAGCAATCGAGGAGAACGCATAACCAGAATAACCACCAAAATTATTCGATTTAACTCGCGCGATTTGTCGAGCCCTCTTATCATCTTCAACAGTTGAAGAGGTCGAAAATCGTGAAAAAGGCTTTGTACCACTCGTAGGCTTGGGTTTTTGAAAAAACTGCATCACCGTAAGCCTCTTCCAACATTCGCAACGATTCCGCTAATTTGAGACAAGTTCTTCATTTGATTTTTTTCATTGTAAACATGTAATGCTAGACATAACTGAAATGTACCGACTTAAGCAGTTGCTGTAAACAACCGGTTGACAGAACTCGCTCATATTTGACTTAGTAGTTAAGGTCGTCGGACTCGTGGCTAGGCTCCCACGTCACTATTGACTGCCATAACTTCGAAGTTGCATATAATTTCGTCTACCTTGGAGCCAGCATTAACAGGAACAAAAGTGTCAGCTTCGGAATCCTCGACGAACAAAAACCAAACTCTACAAGTCATTCATTATTCCCGTCCCGTGGTGCAGAGGCATGGACGATGATAATATTCGAGAGAAAAGTTCTGCAATTATGATCATTTGGCCGTTGGCCACGGCTAATATCGCATTCAGTGGAACCATAAGCTGTATGAGATATACAACCTCATTGACGTAGTTCAGCGAATTAAGAGACAGCGGCTGAGCTGGCTAGGTCGTGTCGTACGTATGGACGAAAACACTCCAGCGCTGAAAGTATTCGACGCAGTACCCACCGGAGGAAGCAGAGGATTTCCACTCCGTTGAAAAGACCAGGTGGAGAAAGACCTGGCTTCGCTTGCAATTCCAATTGGCGCCATGTTGCGAACAAAGAGAAATGACTGGTTCGCTGTTGTTAACTCGGCTATAATCGCGTAAGCGGTATCTACGCCAGTAAAGAAGAATAAATTAAGTTCAGTCTTATCAACTTTTTTACATTATAAACCCATGGAATTTTATTACAATTTTCGGATGCTTTTTTGTCACAATATATAAATGGCTTGTTTACCTAACGGTTAATTATATCACTTAAAACATATTGTGATATAGAGTCTTATAAGTAGGTAGGTTGCCTTTTATACATCGGTTTTTTGAGTGCTCAAAAATGCGGTTGTTAAGTTTTTTCAAAAAGCCGTGCATTGGAAACTAAGATACAAAACCGTAATTTGGAAAGGGGATCGCATTAGAGAGGGGTAGACATGGTCTAATAGTTTTAGTATGGACATCTCTCGAACCTCTAATATATATACATATATACATATATCAACCAAACTTTTTGGGGACGAACACTTTTGGTACTGCTACTGTTTAACTTCTACATCTGGAAAATCCCTTCTCTAAAGCTAAAGAGTAGTAACAGAATCCGTAAGTCGCTAGCAGGCACTACCTTGGTGAAGTATTGAAGAATATTGCTGGGAACTCGACCGTCCATTCATACGCAAACCAATATGGTCGCCTGGATGTAGTAGGACGCAGTTGAAGAAGACATAGACCTGCCAGTACACTGTTCTTCGGATAATTATTGTATGTCCGTTGATATTCCACATTGAGTATCTGAACGGTGAGGCCTTTATGCTCCTGGTTAAGTTGTATAACGCACTCCTATCGGATTCCCCGCACAATACTAACCACCCCTTACACGCATCACATAACCAAGTCACCTATAATCGCTTTCCTTTTTCATCGTCGTCCGTTCGTTTCCAACCCTTCAAAACATTCCGTTTTCTGGACCTTCTATTAAGTGACTTCAGTTTAAATTAGCGCTGTCCATCAGGCTTTAGCTGTTCACTACAACAACAATAGCTCCTCAAAATATTGTTTCTGTAATAGCCTCTAAACTTTTTCTAGGGCGTTTTTGAGAGTCCACCAATACAGTTAAGTATTGTAACTTTTTATTATATTTTACTTTTGTCGATATGTTTGTGAACTGAATTAGATTGGGGTATATTTCCTATTCCTAGAGTTTAGAGGGCACAGCATGAATATTAGAAGGACATGTCAGTGAACTCTCATGCATACTCTTGTCACTTGGTACGAGAGAACCAACCGGACATTTTGACGGAAGCAATCATTGCGGCTTTGAATAAGTTTGGTGTTGAATCGAACTTTAAGCATTTTATCTTCAAATTTGTCTGCGATCGTGGCGGAATGGAGTAGTACGTGTAGTAAAATGTGGACATCTTGTCATGGAGAGTTCCCTGGCCACTTTTCTAGATCATGGTTATCAATGATCTGGTAAAGTTTAAGGAAGTCGGTTGCTGGGCGATTGCCTTCCTTCTGGTTTTATTCACTGGTTTGGTAAGGTTCGCATCTACCATGGGAGATGGGAGAAACGTGTATAGGGCCTACTGACAGTGTTCAGCACTTAGAACGAATTTCCGTTTCAGCTGAGAACAAGCCTTCAATTTTTCAAGCTCTTGGAAGAGATTTCTGTTTGAATCTTCACACATATGTACTTAGCTACAGCTGTTGGTCTCCTTGTTTTTTTGATTTTACCACATTCACAGTGCACGTTAAAATTTGGTAAACAATAAATTATTTTCCACAAATATTTATTGATTATACAAATATTAGAAAACTACTGTTACAAAGTTACGCTTGCTCTTAACATTATAAGAACTCTAAAGAGTACATTCTAAAATATAATATATAAATAGCCTTTATTATAGCCGTGACTGTAATCAGCTGGTAGCACATAATACATATAAGTCGACTGCACGTGTAAAGCAAGTGTGTGTGTTGCATATACCGAACTGCCGAACCACCGAATTGTTTTGATGCGCTTTCGTTTTTGTTTACATTTCCAGTTTCGGTGAGCGGGCAGAATGCGAGGAGAAACTGATTTTACGTTTTTGTTTTGAGTTTTCCTTCTAAACAAGAGCACACACATTTATATGTATAAATAAACGAACTTATATGCATGCGCTCGCATGTGCACACGAGTATGTATGCGTGGGGATGTGTTCAAGTAGTTTTGATTCATTTGGCCTCGACCGTGGCCACTTTCGTTATGTCGGTGCTGTTGTTTACAGTCTGTGAGTTATCGCTGTTAATCGCTGACTTTTTGGGGGGTATGTAAAACCACAGTGCGCCAAAGAAGAATATAACAGACAGCGTTTTGCCCACCAGCGCCAGCAACCACATATACCTAAAATGTATGAGAATCATTATTATGTTTTTTGTTTTTTTTTATAATATTAATTTTTACTCACTTGCTCATATTGTAGTTGTCGTAGACCAAACAAGCCCCCACACCGCTGCCGTCTTCATCGCAAGTCTCCTGCCAAAGAATGCATGAATCATCAATGAGCTTGCCGAAAATCATTGGCGCTGGTATAGTGCCGAAAAGCCGCACTTTTATCCACTGTATGCCGAGGGCAAAGGAACGCTGATCGTCGCGCACACACCTGAAGTTGTTGTGATTAAAATATCATATGTGTATAGTAAAGGTGCAGTGAGCATTAAAAGGAGAAAAAATTTGAAACAAAAATTATAAATAAAATATAAAATTAAACGCATTTTGAATATAAAATTAATTAGAAAACAAATAAGGAATCGCTAAGTGCGTGTGTCACCGAACACTTTATACACTCTCAATTTGCAATGATCAAAAGCAGGGAAATATTTTCAGATATTGCCAAGTCTTTATAATCCTTAAATTTTTTCAATAGTTAGTAGTCAAATAGTCTTAGAGGTAGAACCTTCTAACATCAGTTCAGTTTTATCAGACAATCAGTTTATCTTTAAACACGTTTTTAATAACGGGTTATCCAAGAAGAGCAACTTTTTCAATAGCCTTTCTTCTTCTTTCACGCAGTAAAGAAAATATAGCAGAGAATCGATTCGGCGCATTTGGCACATTTTACGTTGAGATCTTAAATTGAAAACCTACAAAATACAGCTTCCTAAGCGACATCACTTCTCCCTATGAGCTCTTTAAAAGGTAAAAGAAGAAACAAAGTTTTCAACCCAAATTTTGTTCAGCGAGGTTATCCATTTTTGACTAAATGGGTATGTAAACAAGCAATATTGTGGCATTTGTGACGAAGAACAACCTAATGAAATTCAAGAGCTGGCATTTCATTTAGAGAACACAACAATTTGGTGTGGTGTGTGAGCCGGTGGAAGCATCGGTATTTTTTCGAAAATAATGTCAGTGAGAACGTAACGGTACATGGCGACCGTTATCACGCCAAGATAACCAACTATGGTATATGAAAGTCTGAAATTGAAGCCCATGATCTCGGAGATATTTGCTTTCAACAAGATGGCGCCACTTCCCACATATCGCATCAATCAATGGATTTATGGAGAGAAAACTTCGGTGAGCAGAAAATTTCACGTTTTGGTCCGGTTGATTGGSCACCAAAATCGTGTGATATCACACCGTTAGACTACAAGGTGTGTTCCAAAGTAAAAAGGGCCTTTGGTGCGTTAGAATATGCTATGTTTATCGATTGTACACTGAGAATTTCATGACATTTCATTGATTGGAAGTGAAGTTATTTCGTTTTAAGAGTCAGTGTGTGTTATCGGTGCGAAAATAAGAATAATAAGAAAAAAGAGCCAACATTAAATTTTGTTTTAAAATTGGTAAAACTTTTACTGAAACGTTTCAATTGATGAGACAAGTATATGGCGATGATGGCCTATCCCGTAGGCCAATCAAAATCCGTGATCACCGGAAATTCCATCGAAACTCTACGTGAATTCATCAAAAATCAGCCGAAATCATCATTGAGATTGATGGAAATGGAATTGAACATCTTCAAAACATCGATTTAACGCATTTTGACCGAGTATTTGGGCTTACAAAAGTTGTGTGCATGTTTTGTTCCGCACAAATTGACCGACGACCAAAAATTGCTCAAAATCCAACATTCGAAGGGCATCATTGTGACCGATTATTTGATCAAAAATCACATTTTAACTATTAACATTATGACGTGGGGACCAAAGGAATTATTAATCTGATTCAAACCATTTTTGATACACAGACATACTATTGACAGGAAACGATTTTCTCAATTATCTTTCAATTATATGTATATCTCACACATTGGGCGATATTTTCGACAAAAAAGTCGCATTACTAACTGCGAACCACTTATTCAGGACTTGGGGCTTGAATAGTTGTTGTCCGAATTGAACAATTTTTACCCAAATGTGGCACACTTCACTATTTGTGCAAAGTTTTATCCAAATATATTCATTATTGTTTAATTAATAAAATGGAAATTGAAAGAATCATGTGGAATTTGTGCTGTATGAAAAGTAGATAACATAGGAATCAGAGTAATGTTAAAACACTTACATTACAGTAACTTAAAATTTTCATTTGCTTTATAGCAACATACTGGAAGAGTATAAGCATTTTGTGAGTGAATTCGATATTTGTTATTTGAAAAAATCTATATGTTTTTGCATGGTATATTCATAACTTACAACATAGATCATGTACCCACTTAGCTTCTTCAGTATATTTAGTACCCGGTTTCTCAATAGGGATGATATGATTTCTAAGTTCGTTCAGGCAAGTTTTGCTGAAGTTTGTAGGCAATTTACTGACACCATGACGTTCTCAAGGATTGGAACTGTCTCAAGCCACAACCGGACGTATTTTAAAAACAGAATTGGTCTTGCATCCATATAAAATTGTTCTCACTCAAAAACTGAAGCCATTGGACCACCGTAAATGTCGTGAATTTGCTGATTTTACTTTGGAACAACTTGAAAACGATAACGATAAATTTAAGAAAATCATCTTCTCCTATAAGGCTCACTTTCTTCTAAATGGTGCAGTAAATAAACAAAACTGTCGATTCTAGTGCGAAGAAAATCCACAAATTATTTATTAACAACCATTAAATTTACATAAATTGATAATTTAGTGTGTAGTACTTTCTTCGAAATTGCGTCTATGACACCGTTACTGCCAATCGAGACGGTATAGATCGCTGATAACCAACCTTTTATGGCCGCAATTTGAAGAAGTTGATCCTGAAAACATCTGGTTTCAACAAGACGGGGCTACGTGCCACACACCTCACATGCAACAGCCGAATTATTGCGAGAAAAGTTTGAAGATTCGATTATTTCAAGAAACTTTGACATTGAATGATCTCCAATTAGTTGTGATTGAACACCATTGTACTACTACTTGTGGAGTTATTTAAAGTCATTGGTCTTTAGCAATAAACCAGGCTCTCTTCAAGCTTTAGAAATCAATATTTAATGTGCTATTCATGATGTTCCATTCAAGACTTAATTGTATCGATTGCTCTTCACATTAAATAAAAATCATTTGACTTTTCTTAACAATTAGGGTTTTTTTAAGAAATCATATCACTCTTATTGGAAAGTCATTTATTATATCCTAAATATTTATATTATAAGAAGAATATTTATATTATATTATTAACCTCAACCTATATTCATCATATTAGAGCTAGCGGACCGGAAATTATGTTAGTTGTACGGAGACTACACCGAAATTTGGATCTTCTCATATTCAGCACGTAAATCGATTGAGACAACTTTTTGATGTGAGTTGAAAAATTTCAAAATGATTTCCATATTTTATTAGTTAACTACTCTATAAGTCACTCATTATTCCCGTCCTGCTATATGGAGCAGAGACATAGACGATGACAACATGATGACTCGATTTACGAATTTCCGAGAAAATGGTTTATGGTGCTTTGCGCATTGGTAACCGCGAATATCGCTCTCGATGGAACAATGAGCTGTATGAGAAATACGACGACTCTGACATATGTACATAGTTCAGCGAATTAAAAAACAGCGCCTACGCTGGCTAAGTCATATCGTCCGAATGGATGGCAACACCGAAGCTCGGAAAGTAATCGACGCAGTACCTGCCGGGGAAGCAGCGGAAGAGGAATACCTCCACTTTGTGGGAAAGATCAGGTGGAGAAGGAACTGGATACACTTGGAATCTACATTTGGTATGAGTCAAATTCCGATGTTAGGATAAAAGTTGTAATACGGAGCAGCTGCGCAAAAAATTTATTAGTCAAGATGCGTGTGAGGTTTGGTATTTCCCTCTCTTAAAAATGAATCTTATCAGGCCCGTACATCTAAGCCTAGCATATCATTCTACTAAGATTTACATGTATGGAAATACTGGTTAGGGAATTTCCACCTTTATATAACTGATTGTTGCCACTTTTAAACAACAGTATAAGTCTATGAAATAATTTGTTTATTATTGAATATTGTGGAATATTGTGCGGGACCATTTAATTTGGTAATGATTCGAATATGCCCATTTGGAATATTAACCTGCCTAAAGTGCGAAGCCTCTTGTAGATATCGAACATTTGACTCAAGTTTGAGAGACATTCATATCTCCGGTAATCAATCCATTCTAATCTTATATGTCGATCTCGATAATTTTAAGGCAGGTGGACATATAACTCTTTTGAAGCTTGAGTATAAACTAGACATATAAAATCCTATGCAACATGTTTCAAGAATACAAGTAGTAACATAAAAACTGAAATTGACTTCAAAATAATCGAATGCAATATATATTTTTAGTAGTCACCTCAGTGTAGCGGACAGTGCCGGCATAGTCGACAGGAATGTAAAGAGCATCAGCACAAAACACAAGCCCACGAAATACGACAGATAATGACAAGCGGATTTACACATCACATTCGTGGCATCTGGACCGTCACCATCATCAAACATTTGCTTATCGATGCACGAGCAATTCGTGTAAATTTTAACCTGATTCATATGGTATTCCTCCTGGCAACCGGCGAAGCATGGACTATAATACAGAATACCATCAGTGCCACAAATCGGTTCATAATTTAATTTACTGCAACCACATTCCACATTACAACTCGATTGCAGCTCCATGCCCAAGTAAGAGCGCTCCACGCCATCTGTCAAATTTGTCATTTCCTTGACACTGCCTTTAAGCACTTCCCTGCGATACTGTGTAGTGACACCCGCAAACGCCAAATTCGGACAGGAAAGCAAAAAGCAAGAGGTGAAGAAAGCCGAAATCGTTGTCATAATCAAACACATTTTTATAATATTGGCGCAGTTTAGTTTAAATTTTTTAATTAGATAACCGCCGAGGAAAGTGCCACCGCCACCTGCGGGCACTGTAATGACTCCCATTAATAACGCGGACCAAACTGGCGAAATACTGAATTGATTCTCGATTTGTTTAGGCAGGAAGGCTGCGAATCCTGCGATTATTAGACCTTCTGTGGCACCGGCCATATTCAGACAGAAAAATGTGGGATTCTTCAGCAATGATAGTAGTGCGCTTGGCATATCTTTGAGTTTGGTGAATGGCTGCTCAATTTTCTGTCCATCGGCATTGTAGGCTTCAGACACTTTTTGTTGCTGCAATTCTTTAGCTCCCGGCAGTGATGATGGATAACCGAATATTGGTATGGCGAGTAGAAAACAAGCAATCGCTGCAAAAATGAAACCAATCCACCAAGCGCCAATCCAAACCTTGCTGGAACTTGTCAGACCTAAGCTGTTAGAAAAGAAATATTTTTATATTAAAAAGCTTATTGTAGTATGCTTTTCAATTTTATATTAAAAAATATCTTCTTAAAACCTGGACACAAGATTTAATTACAAAATTACTTTATTAACTTTGTCCGGAAAGTAAAAGGACTGATTTTCTTCCGCCGCGACTGTATTTCGGAGCGTGTGCGCGTACCAACTGGATTCGGTAGAGAGCGTTCCTAACTAACGAACGAGTGGCTGGTGTCTCCGAGCACCTGGTGTTTCTATGAGTGGTGCATGCTGAAAATGCAGAGTTCGTTAGAGCAGAGGTAAGCGATTAAATTCTGTGTGAAACTCGGTAAATCTGCGACAGAGACGTTTGATATGATCAAGCAGGCTTACTCATATGTTGCTTTAGCAAAAATTGGTGTGTTTCGGTGGCACCAGGCCTTATTGGAGAACTGCGACTTCGACAAACACCGACATTGTGACTCGCGCGCGCAAAATTTTGAACTGAGACCGTCAACTAAGTATTGGTTTAATTGCCCGGATGTTGGTGAAGAAGGTCTCTGCATATGAAGGTGTGCGCGAAGATGGTCCCAAAAGTGCTTACTAACGACCGGAAATTGCGGCGAGTCGTAGTGTCACAAGAAAATTTGAACATGTGTGATTTTTGGATAACGTAATCACAGGTGACGAGTCATGGATCTTTGAGCATGATCCCGAGACAAAGAGGCAATTTGAAATCGACTCGGTCCTATTACTTTCCGGACAAAACCTGAATACAATATTGCCAAACGATTTTCTGAAAATAATTAAAAGTCTTAATGCTTCAAGTCTGGCTTGAATACTGCGTTCTTTTACAAAAACATTTTATAGAGCAGAAGTCATATTATAGATGAAGACCTCCTCATCCTTTTCTTGGCTGAAGCTTAGCGGTTGTCTACTTATTTTCTCCAATGCAATAGTGTCAAAAAATGTTTTTGTTGTTCTAATGGCATTTATACTAGCTAATGCCCATGGTTAAATACTAGTTTGGGTCTGATCTTACACTCTGTGCGACATTCATAGAACTACTTTCGAAAAGGATAAAAAGCGAGTTTTCCTGGTTATGGATTTCGATTTGCGTCCAATACTAAATATCAACTTTTGAGAGTGAGCTGCTGTAACTCTTCATTAAAAAGCCTCAATAGGTAGAAAAAATACTTTAATGTAGTTTATCCGTAATATTTAAAAAAAAGAAACCTTACAAACAAAATTTCTGCAGGAAGAGGTTTTGTTTGAGGGATTCTAACTTACAACAAGCGGTTCACAACAAAGATACATATCGTCACCTGAAATGCAAAATAACGTAACAACATTTTCGGCACTGTACCATGAATGAAACAGGAAATAAAATGGAACATGAGTGAAGAAAAATTTTATTATTGGTTAAAACTGGTTTATATCTGAGTGCAGAATCTGAAAATGTTGAGCATATGTAATATTATGTATGTAATTTGAAGTAGTGAAGCGTAATCAATAAGACACTCAATTTCGAATTTTTTGATGATACGTTATTTTGCATTTCAGGTGACGATATGCATATTCCATACCATATAAGCCCCGTTCGAATGCGATCAGCATGTCGAGAAACTGCTTACCGTCGCATGGCTCTTTCAAGTCGACACAGCCAAGAATATATTATTTCAACTCTACTTTTATATTGTTATAGCTAAAATAAAGTGGTGTAATTTTACAAGATGTGTTGTTTTTTAAAACAACCCAACAGAAGTGCCCTTCAACTCTGTCTTCATTCGATTTATCAACGCAGAAAAAGGAATTAAATCTAGCGACCCCGCACTGTAGGTGTAGCTTTGCAATGGTGGGGCGAACTTGTAGCAGCAGAACACATTTCTGAAGTAATTTGAGGATATGGTGTGGAGTTGACAGTCCTTGGTAAAAACGCAGGTTAGTTCTGGTTTGATCCGCTCATGCAAACTCTAAGTCTAAAGCAGAGAACGTACATTTATAGAGAAGGTCCAACTACGGACAAGCGTGTGAACTGTCAAAAGCCATGAATTTTCTATTAGAGGATTTCACCAGTTTTGGCTCGGCAGGAGAAGCTTTAACAGAAATGTCTGAAGAGAGCAGAAAATTCAATGAAAATTATGCTCAGAAATATACATTGCTATTACAGACGTATGTTGGCCTTTTGGCTTATATTATATTTTTATACGCTAACATGCTATCATATCTATTGATATGAATATCATTTTGCGAATTTTTATGAATTCATGCAAAATTGATAACATTATTTTTTAATTTATGCAATTCTCCAAGCAATTTTTGTAGTTAATGGGCAAATGAGCTACTTTTTAAATAATTCTTATCTTTGATAATGTAATATAATTTGCTATATGCACATATATGATATTAGGTTGTCAAAAAAGTCTTGCGGTATTTTTTTTATTGAATTTTCAATTGTTCACAAAATTTTATAAATTATCAATCATAAAAAAAATTTATGAACAATTGAAAGTTCAATAAAAAAAATACCGCAAGACTTTTTTGACAAACAATATATTGGAATAAAATTGACAACATAGTTTATTTGTCGATTTTCAAGTCAAGAAATGTTTCAACAAAAATATTCAATATTCCTCTGATTCATGTGTACAGTCAATCCCGGCTAAGTAGTACTCCGCTTAAAATAGCCTATATTATAGGCTATATATTTATATTTTGTTTTTTGAAATACCATAGAAATTATTGTCTTAAGTACGACTCGTTTAAATATCCGCAGTCGCTTATGTACCATATTATATTTTTTTTTTTAACAAACCATAAAAATCTGTATCTTTAATTGTGGCATATGTACAACCGGGATTGACTGTATTTGTCAAGGAATATACAAAATATTTTGTAATTCTGAAATATTTTTACGCGGCTCGCAAAAATTTGCGTCGATATGTATGCACGCTCGCACGATAGGGGAGTCGCCTTGTCTGTAACCTCGTTTGGTATCGAACGGCTCGGAGAGGTCCTTCCCGGAGATTTTAGTGTCGCTCATAACCCATATCTTGGGACCCGTTGGAATTACGATTAAATTTACTACGTGACATTCTTCTCATATTTTTATGTGACAGCGCGAAAATTGACGAAATCGGACTACAGCCACGCCTTCTTCCAATATAGTATAAGGGATTTTTGACCGAAAATATTGGTAAATGTATAATAAATACAAATGAAATTCAGAGATAATCCTTCCTGAAAATAGTAACTCTGTGTATCGAAAATAGGTTGAATCGGGTCAATATTTCCCTAAACCCCCATATACCTAATTTAAAGATTTTCGAACTTCCGATGAAACCCAGGGAACAGTTTTTAGTATGCACCATGATAACAGTTAATAGCTAAAATCGTTGTATGTTAAGGAGGATGTAGTCATGTGCAGAAGTTCACGCAAGTGAGGAAAGTTCTCTGATCGCCATTCACTTCTTAGTGGCCACCGATGCCCAGGCATACTTAAATTATGGAGAGAACACTTCTCCAGCCTGCTGAATGGCAGTCAACGCACAACGCCAGGAGAAGGCGAACGCGATTCCCCAATCGATGACGATGGAGCAGAAATTCCATTGTCCGACCATGAAGAAGTTCGAATAGCAATTACCCGCCTAAAGAACAACAAAGCGGCGGGGGCCGATGGATAAGCCTCTGCAACATCGCGTTTAAGGTTCTATCCAACGTATTGTGTCAAAGATTAAAGCCCACCGTCAACAAACTGATTATACCAGCCTCGAAATCGAACCCAAGGTAACTCTTGCCAACAGGTGCTACTTCGGACTGAGTAGGCAACTGAGAAGCAAAGTCCTCTCTCGGCGAACAAAACCCAAACTCTATAAGTCATTCATAATTCCGGTCCTGGTATATGGTGCAGAGGCTTGGGCGGTGTCAACAACGGATGAGTCGACGTTGCGAGTTTTCGAGAGAAAAGTTCCTTTGCGCGTTGGCCACGGCGAATACCGCATTCGATGGAACGATGAGCTGTATGAGATATATGACGACATTGACATATTTCAGTGAATTAAAAGACATCGGCTACGCTGGCTATGTCATGTTGCCCGAATGGACGAAAACACTCCAGCTTTGAAAGTATTCGACGCTGTACCGGGGTAAGCAGAGAAAGGGGAAGACCTCCACTCCACGAGGTGGAAAATCACCTGGAAGAGACGACTGTTGCGCTGTTGTTTACTCGGCTACAATCGCGTAAGCGGTGTCTACTCCAATTAAGATGAAGAAGATGTATGCAAGCTCACACACAAACATACATATTTACACTGGTTCGTGGGCGAAGCTGTACAGCGTCAAGGGAAGTGGTGACAATCGCGGCCGTTCGTTTATTTTTTACCGCACAGCTCGGAGTTTCTACCAACAATATAATGCTGTCGGGTGTATATATTTACATACAAAGTTGTGTGTAGACAAATTTACAAACATTATCAGTATGATTCTTTCAAATTTGTTTACGTGCACACAAAATTACATACATACATATATGAATATATGAACATTATGCATATGGTTTTTTTAGAATCTTTTTACATGTACACGCAATTAAATGCATATGTGAATCTGTGCATCGGCTTGGTTATAAGATATTATCAAAACTTCTAAAGAAAATAAATTCATACATAAATATATAACTTATCATACCTACTATGTATATTAATTAAATATTATGTAGGTAATACAAATATGACTTTATTATACATTTCAACATATTTAATGGGATTCATCATTAAAAGGGTCAAATTGCACATATGTACATACATATGTACATATATGCTTATATGCTTTGATATCAAATACATACTTATATCTTTCATAATATCTTTAAATGATATCCATAGTCGTTTGCGCATTGTAAATACGCGAATTTGTAAGCGTACATTTGTAAACATTGAAATTAGCATCACTTTTCTCATTTAACAATGAAAATGCTCAATTCTGCTACAATATTTTCGACCTCCTCATGTTAAATATTGGTAAAATCCGCTAATAATATTTTTGTGGTGAAATCCACTAATAGAAAACTCAACCCCTCCAAAAAGAAGAACATTTTGACAATCGGCACACCCTGAACCTTCTCTATAAATGTACGTTCTCTGTCTAAAGCTAAAAAATGTCAAAGGGGGACACGCTAAGAAGTTCAAAGTGAAATAGAGTTAAATCATGAATGTTTAGTCGACAAATTAAACCGTATGTGGAAGCTATTGATTATCGTCACCACCACATAACTGAAATTAAAGCTAGTTGTAAGAGAAAAGCCAAGAACATAATAATAAAATGTCTGCAACAGAGGTGATTTATTGATGGTTTATAAACACTAGTACGTTATAAGGTTCTATCGAGCGCACTATATGAAAGATTTAAGACTACCGTCATCAAACTGATTGGACTTTGTCAGTGTGGCTTCAGGCCTGGAAAATCAACAACTGACTAGATATTTACCATGACCCAAGTCTTGGAAAAGATTCGTGCAAATAGGATCCCACATCACTGTTGTTCGTAGTGTGTCACTGTGTGAGTCATAACTTCGAAGTCGTAAATAATTTCGTCTATCTTGGAACTAGGATTAACATCAACAACAAAGTCAGCATCGAAATCCAACACAGAACAACTCTTGCCAACAGGTGCTATTTCGGACTGAGTAGTCATCTTCTCTAGATGCTCAAAGACCAAATTCTACAAGTCACTCATCATCCCTGTCCTGGTATATGATGCAGAGCCATGGACGATGACAATATCTTATGAGTCGGCATTACGAGTTTTTGAGAGAAATATTCTCCGGAACCGCAGTCGATGGAACGATGAGCTATATGAGACACATATGTAAGTGACGACATTGTCATAGTTCAGCGAATTAAGAGTCACGAATGGATTAAAACACTCCAGCTCTACTTATTGATTTATCATCGGATATTTCGAAGATATGAACCTCCAATGAAATAGAAAAATGAAGACAAATAGTTATACGCTTAGTGTTGCGTACACATTAATGAAGCTTAAGTATACACCACATGTAATGTATCACGTTATATTCTCCTAGATATAACTTTACAGACTCTTGTAGCTTTTTTCCTTCCAATGAAGAAAAAGAAGAGCTTTGCCTGTAGACGAAATTATTCTTAAAAGTAATGCTAGAAATTCTATATTTTTTAAATACCAAAGAAAAACTGTTTAACAAACATGAGCAACAAAGAAAAACTTCATGTATAATGTTCCGCCTTACTTTTCTACCATCATTGTAATTTCTCTAAGTACGTAGAAATGATTTCTTTTCAATTGCAAACGTGTGCGTTTTTCTATCAACATCACCTTGGCAATAAATAAGGGATGAGCCGCCAACAGGACCGACACCCGCTCAGCATTTAACAGTTACAGTCACACTTCCATGACACTGACAACGGCAGAGCTTATGAACCCCAGCGCAGCATTGTCAGCGCCGCATAAGCATAAACAACATTGATGACAGTGGAGAAATTTGTTTTATGAGTCCCTGGTGACAAAGTCGCAACCACTGTATCCAGCGGAGCTTCGAAAAGGATTTATTATGACATGGAAACGACCTGACTTGGCTTGGCGAAGCGCGTTAAAGGAAAACACCTGTAGCCATGCTCCGTTGCCCCCCCGCAGCAGCAACTGACAGTCAACAGTGTCTCACCTCGACATTTACGCTTATCGCACGCAACCACAAAATTAGACAAATAAACAAACAGTACGTTGATATTTTCTTCCGCAGTTATTTAATGGCTTTTTTTTTTTTTTTTTTTTTTTTTTTTTTTTTTTTTTTTTTTTTTTTTTTTTTTTTTTTTTTTTTTTTTTTTTTTTTTTTTTTTGCTTTTCCACGCATTTGCATGTGGTTTTCTTACGCTTAGTACTTACTCAGAGGCATCCACCGTCATGAACTCGGTATAAATCAGCAAAAGCTGCCCGCCAAGCACATAACCCACGGCAGGGCCAATTATCGCCATCGTGTAGAAGATACCTGAAATGAATTATTACAACAATTATTGCGATAAGCTTGCTTAGGTCATTACAAATCCACAGGAGATGGAGGTGTTTATATCCGGCTTTAAAATTATAAAAGCAATTATAATAGAAGAATACAACAGCGAACAGAACTCTACATCATGTGTAAATTTTGTTTAAGAATTTTGCAGTGTAAAATATGGTAACCCAAATCAAATAATAATCTATAAATTACTTCGTGGTAAAGAGCGAGTGGTAACGCCGAAGTTCTTACCGAGACTTGCTATGAAATTGTGTACCACATATCTATCATAGTTAAGAAAATCAAATTTATCAGTTTCTTTGGGAACAACACTCCGATCTTTGAACAGCATATTTTCAAAAAGATCATAATATTGCATGCTTTAGTATCCTAAAAACCTTATTCAATTGGTGGTATACAGAAAAAAATTCTTAGGACAAAAATTTTAATAACTATTTTTATGAAGGAAACGTCAGAGATGAATACAGGTGCGAAAGACTATAAAAATTTTAATTTGTGACACATGTCCGTTTCTCAAATTTTGTGAATGGTAATGGTATAATTATACTGAACCGTATTCCTTCGACCATTCCTGACTCAGCTTCGAAAGCCGTTCGGTGCAGCCATTCCTTCCCCCGCTCTGACAACAGTTTTTCGAGAAGAAAACAGTTCAATGTTTTAGGAGTGGATTATTCTAAATTAAAACTTATCACTACAAATACGGTAATATGTCCAAAACTACTTTCCAGACGAGCCTCAAATTATTGGAGAATATTCTCAAATAGATGTATGTACATACATCCACCAAAACAGAACAAAAAAGCATCAGCAAATGTTCTTTGTAAATACATTCTAAACGATATTGGGTACTGTCCGATTTCCTAGAAAGCGGTCATGCTACCGTGGGTGAGACTTTAATTTGAATATCAGAAGGATCAGAGAAAACCATTTTGAAATATCATTAGGGCTTAAGAAAAGTGAAAGCATGATTGGTTCCAAAATCATTCGAAAAACAACGTCGCATTATCATCTGTAAAACAGTGCTTCGCAAAAATTGCACGTAACTTGCTAGTAACATTCTTTATTGACCGTATGACCTTTTGTCAACAACTCATAATGCACTATTAGCAAAACCTTTCCATTCGACCTAACTAGGCACGCTTTATCGCTCTTGGCTCATGCGGCAGCTTCGACTGGGCTGATTCAGCTGTGGATTTCATGCCATAATGCCTTTTGCCATGATTCGTCATCAGTTATGATCATCTGGAGTTAATCTGAGTCGTCGCGGTCTGAGTCAACTTCTTCTGAACAATGTCAACGTGATGATATTTTTGGTTAAACGTAAGCAATTTTGACACAAAAAACGAAGGCGGACCAAAATGCGTCAAAGCAAAAGCATACAATTTTACATTGGTATTTTGGAGAACCTTTTCTATAACAAATAGTTTTAAAAATTTTCTCGGAAAGTAGCAGCAAAGTCTGCTTTTAAAAGAATAAAATTGGAAGTTTGGAATCGGAGAGATTAAAGACATTTTCCCAACCTGAACAACCTAAACCTAAGTAAATCAATTCACATCCTCTCAATCTTAGAAATTAATAGTACCTTTCTGATGACGTTACCCTCTAGAAGTGAATGGAGACGATGTTTAGGAAGAAAGGAGGATAATAACTCCATCTTGACATTTCTATCTATATCCGTCTACCGAAATCAGCCAACATCTTCCAAGCGGAAGTATTAGGTATAGAGAAGGCATGTTGAGCTCTATTGAATAACTATGAACGGAAAACAGCCATATAACTACATGGGTAGCTATTAGGTATTGCTGGTCTTGTCGACGCCTCTTTGCCAGCATTTTAAACAATTACTGGAAGGCTTTGACACACTGAGTGGACAACTCCACTTGTCCGAAATTTGGATTCTCGGTTGCAGAAATATTTGCTGCAACGAAAATGCAAACAAGTTGAAAAAGCAGAGGGCCTCTTTAGACGAATCCGATTCGGAGTTAATGCAGTAAAGAAAGATGTATCTTCATTGTGAACAAATAGATCTAAGCAGATGGAACTGAATAAAAAGTTGTAAGATACCAAAACAAATACAGTCCAAGTATTGCAGCGCTTGATAATAGGACTTATTAAAACGGTCCAGAAATAGTATATACAGACATACAGCTACTATGACGGGACACTGACCTTTCAAAAAGCGTGCTCTGAAAATAAGCCTGCCTTATAAGAATATTTGCCGCAGCTGCAAGCTAGAAGAGAATACTGAAATCGTTTTACACTTTCCCTGAGAATGATCGGCTCTAATAGAGCCTACAAAAATTACTTGGAACCCATCAGGCACCTAACCTGGAATTGCTGTCCTCAAAAAGAATAAAGGATATACAGTGCCCCACCAACCCATTGGAAACAGGGTAAATATATGTATTTTTGAATGTTTGCTGGCGAAAAATTTGAATTTTTTCCACCGCCTAAGCATCAAGTAGACTGTGCACTACATGTTACCACGTGTCAGATATTAAAAAAATGTACCGTTGCAATTAGCGGGACTTAAATACGAAATTGTATTGAAATATTTACTTCACTTGGAGTTAGCATTTGTGATTTATGACTCATCAGAGATAAATTGAGTGGCGTAGTGGAGGGAACCGAATTTTTTTTTATAGGTGTTTGACTTTTATTTCAGGGATTCCAGAGTTTTATTTATTATTTAAGCATTTTATTTTTTAAGTTTTCTGAAGCATTATAATATAAGCAATAAAAAATGTAAATTTTAAAAGATAAAAGTACATCCTACATAAAAATAACAAAAAAAAAAAAAAAAAATTGGAATGTGTGCAGCTACTGTTACTCGAGTAGTGAAAATTGTACACGCACTCAAATATTGTACCGTTGGTCGCGCAAGTGTGCGGCAAAATGCTGCCCAAAATGGTAAAATGTCTGAGCACATTCGACGTAAAGTAATGAGGTCCACTCTGTAATTGCGCTGCAAACCAGCTAGAGAAATTTAAAAGAAGTTAAGTGATGTCCATGAAAAAATATCGCAAAGAACAGTTGAACGCATTTTTTCAGAAAAAAACCTAATAAAAGCCGCAGAACCGCAGAACAACACAAAGGTGGATTGGAACAAGGTAAACATAAAAAGTGATGAAAGTCCCCCATTCAAAGTTATGCTGCTATTTAACATGACTTTCTCCTTAGCAAAGATTAACTTTAGCGACGAAGGCCGGCTAGAAGCAGTGACAGAACCCATTCAATTTGTGCGTTGTAGACCGTGTGAACTTTATGTAGAGAAGTGCATTCAAAAAACGGTAAAATATCCCCCCAACGTAATGATTTAGAGCTGCATATTGGTGGAAGATCCTGGACCAATTTATTTTGTTGAGGAAACGACGACTAGTGAGCAGTACACGAATATACTTCAAGATGTTTTTGTACCATATTCAGCAGGACTGAACCCTTCAGCAGCCCAGTACACTTATACACACGCTCCGTTCCCACGACGGTCGGATCTACGGAAACCGGAACGGACCCGGATTTTTATCCGGCCAAGGACTGTCAACTCGGCAGAACTCTGCCGTTACAACAACAACAACAACTTATACACACGCTGAGGTCCCTTGCCACACCTCCCGACGAAGACCTGATGTCCTTCACAACTTGGATATCAATATATTACCTTGGGCGGCCAATTCAACCGACTTAAGCCCCACCGAAAACTATTGAACGATCCTTAAATCGAAGGTATATTCCAGAAAAAGTCCCGCAATAGCCCCACTCAAAGATAACATAAAGGATGTGTGCCTAAATGATCCAGATTTAAAAATAATGATGATATTTGTTTGAATAGTATGCCTCAAATGGTGAATGTTAATAAAAACAAAGGTTTGCCAACCAAATACTAAAAAAATTTAAGTTTTTCTCAATTTTATGAAAAGATGATATTTCAAATAAATACTATAAAAAAAATTGAATTCACATATCGTAATAATTTCTTTTTTATTTGACTCTGAACGCAAAACTATATGAATAATGTTCCTGTTTCTGATGGGTTGGCGGGGTACTGTAAGTAGTTTCATTGAGAGCACCAATGGTTTGAGTACAACGATACAACGGAATAGTAAAATTATGAATAAGGTCCAGGGATAGTGCATTAAATGTGCGCATCCAGCGCTAAATGGACTCATCGTACCTATCAACTTTCAAACTTTTCGCGTTGTCTCCGAATATTTGGATTAATTGGGTTCTAATATATGAATTTTGCAAAGCACTCTCCCTAATATTTGCGTATCAATGTTGGTACTATGTGGAGCTGGAAAAATTAGGATACAGTAATTTCCTTTTTCCACATTCAACCACAACCCTAATGCATTTACATATATAGTACATAAGTATAGATTGAAAGCACAAATACAAAATCATATCGAAATTGTCAAAATAATTTGATAAAATAAATTAACTTTCTTTGTGCCAATTCAGTTATAAGTCTTTTACTTTCAGAAACAATTGAGATAAACAAAAATAGTCACCAAACATTCCCAACTTTATTGAAATGTGCGAGCATTGCTTAACTAACGGCGTGGCAATTGAGTCATGGAGCATATTTTATAATTTGCACATAAGATCTGGATAGCATCAACAGAGTGTCGCCAATAAATTTACCCACTATCAGGCGGATCGCAAGGCACAACGCCCTAACAGTCGCATATACCGGCTGTGATGCTGCGAAACCGAAGCGGAAACCCGCACAATGAGAAACGTTGGGTGAAATATCCTGAATCAGCGTTTAAGTAGAGGAACTTGAGTACATGTGAGTGTGAAATGACAGTAGTGGAGAAGTGCGTTCCACCACCTAAAGTGGGTCACACCGACACTATTCAAATTGCCACAATGGCTAACAGGCGAAGAGAAAGAGGAGCACTCCCAAGTGCTCATGCATATGACCCTCTTATATTTCCGCTCGCTGGCGCAAATCGAAGAAAATGAACGCTCCATCAAACGGAATCAGGAGGCATTGTCTGTTGTCGTGTGCGTAAACAAGAAAAGTCCTTTGTAGTTTAGTTTTTTTTTTTTTTTTTTTTTTGTTTTTGACGAGGCCAATAACGTCACAAATATGCGCTCACGCAAACAAACAACTATTTTTGAATTGATTGTCTGTTTGTCCGTCTGTCTGGCTGCGTGCTATCCACCAGCGCTCACACGCTACTTTATTGGCTGCTTGTCTATTTATCAGCATATTTACTGATTGCCGGCTGACTGTGCCGACTGTTTTTGTTGTCGTGACTGCCAATTGCTTTGGGCCAATCGTGTTATGTCGTGTATGGGTAAAGTCGGCAACGCAAAGCGACCACATCAACCGCCGAAGTCAAGCAATCGTGTGAGGCATAAAGTTTTCAATTTTTATTAAATATTTTCAAAGATTTATTTTGTTTATTTTGGTTGTTTTTTCTTTTGTTCTTTATCTCTTTGCTGCGTTGCACTGTCAATAATGTTGCAAGTTGGCAACAAATAGCCGCAAAAGCAGTTTACTTACCCAAATACACAGAGGACATCTTCGTGGAGACATTCTCATCGATATATGTGACACCGAGGGTGAAGAGCGGCGAAGCGCCGGCACCATGCAGCAACTGCGCCAAAAAGAACAACCACACGGTCCAAGAAAGATTCTCTTGCTCAGCAAATGTATCGGCTTCCGAACTGCAAGTCTTTGTAACGGTATTTAGTTAACTTTTATTATATGCTACCAGTTGTATTATTAAATAAAAAACGACTTATATAATTAATTTAATATGATGGAAGTTCAATATGTCAATGATTTTTTAAATATCAAAAAAATAAGAATAAAATAATTTTGATAAAAGCAAGAATATTCGGGCAAGGATGAAAACGAGAAGGAATCCCTCCTGTCTTCGTACATTTGAGCGCTGATCTGTAAGCTTCGTCCGAGCTCAACTTCAACCTTCTAGTTTAGACTGCACACTGTCTGATCGGCACTCACGGCCTCACGAGTAGTCGACATATTTACCTAACGTAATATTAACTCATTGCATGCGAGATATAAGTTGAGTAAGAGTTTAAACTGCTATAGTACTCAGAACGAAACTGCGATTTGGATTTGGGTTTTTAGAGATATAGTGATTAAACAGTAGCGGGGAGAGGTCACTACCCTGAGCAGTCCCCTGTTTAATTCTCCTTTACTTTGATTATTTTTCTCCATGAGCAAGACTTAAGATGGCTCCAAAAGTTACATTAATTGCCATTTGTAGAGCCATTTTGCGCAAACGCAGCTGAAAAATTCTTACGAACCTGGGTTAGATTCAATGCCAACACGAATCAAAAGGATACGGATAAAGATACATGCGAGAACTTAATTTTAAGGTATCTAGTTTTCTTTAGTCAAAGGCACCGTTATTTCGCATATTATCATGTTACTGAGTGTGCAATTATTGAGGCTTGTCAACTAAATCATAATGATAAATAAAGTCAAAAGTTAACCCTTCATTTCTTCTATCTATCTCTATGATGAGTTGACTTTACTTTTGAATTGTCTTCTAAGTTCATATCAATAGTTTTTGTAAATATTGATTCTTCGCTAGATTACAAGTTCCTACGCTATGACTTCTAGAAATCTTACAACCTAAAGAGCACCATATATTGCAGTATCTCTTTCAATTTTACTGTCGCGAGAAGGTATTTAAGCGATGAGTTTTTGGGGTCTTCCTTACAGAGAAATTCAAAACGAACGAAAATGAGAGTTAGGACGTAAAAAACAATCGTAGTAGTAAAGAAATCCCGCTAAAAGAGAAACTCATTATAAGGAAAGGGAAACATACATAAAATCAAAGGAAATTTTGAGTTTCGGAAATTATTTCGTTATAAAGAAAGCTTCGTCCCACAAAAGTTCGACTGTAGTTCTCGTTATTTTTTTTTTTTAATGTCACTAATTATATTCCAGCTGCATATGTTACATACATATATATATAGTATATACAATCTCTCACATAGATATATTTACCTCGTAATATGTCCCATTTGTAGCGGTGCTTTGACAAACATTACTATCGCTCATTGTTGCACGATAACTACTGACTAGAAAATGTGGCAGCGCAAATGTCAACGAACCAATGCCCATCAAAATAACGCCCCATGCCAAAATGTTTGGCTTTGATGCACCAACACGTCCACCAAAATATGTGACAGGCACCAGGCAAACGAAAGAGGCGATATCGTAGCCACTGGCGACGAGACCCGTTTGACGAGAGCGCAGTCCGAAACGTCGTTCGATAGTCGTAATGACGACATTTATGAAGCCATTCACGATAAGCCCTGAAAGAAGAAAAACGAAAAGTTATTTCAAAATTTTTAATTAATAATTTAGACAATTTTTTGGGGCGTTTTTTATTTAGTCATATAACGACTGCTACAAAGTAAAAAAACCATCAATGAGTCCTCTAAAGGCTCATAACAATAAAAAATATGAAGAAACATTAACTATGGCGGTACCGAAGTTATAATACCCTTCACAGGTGCATTTCTTTTAGTAAGTATATGTATAACTAATCTGTATCATATGTTCAGAGATATCTAAAAAGCTAGTACCATCCAGGGCTGGCTTACGCCGATGATATTAATATCATTGGCCTTAACAACCGCGCCGTTAGTTTTGCTTTTTCCAGGATGGATAAGGCAGCTAAGCAAATGGGTCTGGTGGTGAACGAGAGCAGGACGAAATCATCCTGTCATCTATCAAAAGCAGTCTTCGCACTCGCTACTAGACACCCACGTCACTGTTGACAGTCATAACTTTGAAGTCGTAGATAATTTCGTCTATCTTGAAATCAGCATCAACTCCAACCACAACTATCTTCAGACTGAGTAGGCAATTGAGAAGTACAGTCCATTCTCGACGAACAAAGGCAAAACTCTATAAGTCGCTCATTATCCCCGCCCTGATATATGGTGCAGAGGCATGGACGATGACAGCATCTGATGAATCGACGTTACGAGTTTTCGAGAGAAAAATTCTGCTAAAGATTTATGGTCCTTTGCGATTTGGCCATGACGAACATCACATTCGATAAAACAATGAGCTGTATGAGATCTGTCTCTTATACACATCTAGATGTGTATAAGAGACAGGTGCAGAGGCATGGACGATGACAGCATCTGATGAATCGACGTTACGAGTTTTCGAGAGAAAAATTCTGCTAAAGATTTATGGTCCTTTGCGATTTGGCCATGACGAACATCACATTCGATAAAACAATGAGCTGTATGAGATATACGACGACAGTGACATAGTTCAGTGAATTAAAAAGCTGGCTAGGTCATGTCGTCCGAATGGACGAAAACACTCCAGCTGTAAAAGTATTCGACGCAGTACCCACCGGGGGAAGCAGAGGAAGATTAAGACACCTTGCGAAAAGAAGAAACGACTGACGCGCTGTTGTTATAATCCCGTAAGCGGTGTCTATGCCAGAAAAGAAGAAGAAGTTCACGTATATACAGCCAAACAAACGGCTAAATCGAGTTTAGTCTAAAATACTACAGACTAATATCGGCTTGCTTTCAACTTAAAAGCACTGAGATGTCTTTACTAGACTGACATGACTTCTCAGTTGGATGATCAAAGAACCATTTTCCATTAATGTAAGTTTCAAAATCGAGTAATCCGAGCTGATTTCGTGAGTATTGGCTGAACTCAACACATGTAAAGCATGAGCAATGAGGAAATATATGATCTAATTATCCATCACTTTTATAAAAAACATTGCTCGTTATCTAACTTTATATACGACCATTCTATGAACGACCAAAATGCTTACGTGATGAGTTTATGACACAAACTTTATGCTACCACGACCGTTGACTTGCACATTGGCCTCACAATTTATAAAATAAGGAGGAAATTTTCCTTTTCTCTCTTCTTATTTTCTTAAAGTAACATTTTTAAGTAGCGCACTCATTGTGGTAGGTTCTCTTCTGACAAACATAATCAATAAGGCCAATGATTTCGCTTGACGTCAGTTTTCTTCTAGGGCAGAGTCTTTATCTCAGTCACGTACGAGTGCTACAGTAGAGTTACAATAATATGCATGCAACACTTTTAATAAACAGCTTATTAATTAGATGGATGCCTAAATACAAACACCTATTTACAAACCAACTGTATATCAACGAGGGCATTTTTATACATCAGTAACATTTTCAAGTAATATGGATTAGATTGGACTTTTTAAGTTAGGTTAGACAATGGGACAATGCAACTACTTCATCGCACTGCACTCAAGATAGTTCGTATTTGTGCTTAAAAATAAGTCGTTAAGGATGGATAGTGAATCTTAAAAACTTCCACTCCATTTTCCTTAACTTTATTAGCTTTGAGATATATATATATATGTATAAGTACCAGAGAGATCTGCCAAGTTTTCAAATATTTCTGTTAACCTACTTCTCGATTTATTTAGCATTAAAGCACAATTTCGAAGATGTCAAAATATTGGCTAGTTGAAAAATTCTTTCGTATTTCTAAGCAAACTTCAATTTATTTATTTTTTTTTTATATTTTTAATGAACTTTAATGAACCAAATATGTACCATTTTGGTCGACCACTTTTTGCCATCTTTCCGCTCGAGACATTATTCCATCGGTGTAAAATTTTCTGGCTTCTCGACGAAAAACTGCGACAAGTAATTATCACAGCCTTCTCTTGAAGCCATTAAGGGAGTTCTGCATTGATCGAAACAAATGGTAGCCCGATGGTACAAGATCGGGGCTGTATGGCGGATGCATCGAAACTTCCCAGCCAAGCTCTCCCAGTTTTTGCCGAGTCATCGAAGATGTGTGTGGTCTAGCGTTATCCTGATGGAAGACGAAGCCCTTTCTGTTGATCAATTCTGGCCGTTTTTTTCTATAGTTTGTTTTAGTCTCTTGGAGCAGCTCATTGTGGATGATACCATTCCAATCCCGCCAAACACCCAGCATAACCTTTTGAAGCGTCAATCCTGGCTTTGCGACCTTTTGATATGCTTCACCACACTTGGTCCATCATCTTTTTCGCACATTATTGTCGTATTTGATCCACTTTTCGTCTTATGTTACTACTCACTTCAAAAATGGTTCGATTTCATTTCGTTTCACCAAGAATCGCAAATGTTAATTTGGTCCATAAATATTTCACAAATATTAGCCAGCCATTTTTTAATTATTCAAAACCGTTTGATGATAAATGCTAAGTTCCTTAGCGATACCAAGACTGCTTATGTGACGATCCGGGCCAATCATTTCCATAATTTCATCGACTTTTTCTACAATAGATCGACCAGAACGAGGTGCATCTTTCACATCGAAATTTTTAGATCGGAAGCGTGCGAACCATTGTTGTGCTACACGAACTTTTACAATTTTCTTAAGGATACAGTCGACTGTTTATTTTTGCGTAGTTATAAAATTTATCTGAACTTGGCTTACTTTCCTTTGTTCATTAATTTGATGTATTTGAGGACGTATTAACCACACCCTACAAGAGCTCGTTACGCTTTGCCCTTAAAGTCTTATCGTTACAGTCTTCGTGTCTGTTTCAGCTTCGTCTCTGACATCACCCTAAAACTCAAACTTGACTGGGACTGATCCATCTGAACTGCGAACGCAAACCGAATCGTTAAAAATTCTTTCCTAAACTGGTGCAACATTTTTTCATGGTCCTGTGAAGTTTAATATAAAAATGGAAATTAGTGTATGCTTTGATCAAGGAGTTTGTTTTAAGTGTTACGTTTCCAATGAAATCATGACCACGAAATCGTAGAAACTATAGCAGAAGTGTTTTTAGCACATACACAAATATTTGAGTGGCATAAATATTCAGTGAGGATGGTGAAGTTATCGAAAACTTGCCTCATGTATCCACCCCTGTTAATGCATCAGAGAAATAGCGAGAGATCTCAACATCTCTTATGGCTCAACCACATTTTGTTTAATATTTTAAGTATCAAGCGGGTTTATACTAGACTCTTAACAGCGATCTAAATGTTTTGCAAAAACGCCAAAAAATAGTTTTGTTCACATAACGGTTGTTTGTAAGTCCTAAAACTAAAAGAGTTAGATATAGGGTTATATATACCAAAGTGATCAGGATGACGAGTATAGTTGAAATCCGGATGTCTGTCTGTCCGTCCGTCCGTCTGTCCGTCTGGCCGTCCGTCCGTGCCAGCTGTAACTTGAGTAAAAATTGAGATATCATGATGAAACTTGGTACACGTATTTCTTGGCTCCATAAGAAGGTTAAGTTCGAAGATAGGCAAAATCGACCCACTGCCACGCCCACAAAATGGCGGAAACCGAAAACCTATAAAGTGTCATAACTAAGCCATAAATAAAGATATTAAAATGAAATTTGGCACAAAAGATCG
>NW_017534852.1:2202071-2209963 GCF_001853355.1 Bactrocera latifrons
AAAAGTGCGTTAACCGACTAACAAAAAACGTCAGAAATACTAAATGGAATTATGGAAGAAATGGCAACAGGAAGCTGCTAATAAATTTATTATTATTGTTATTATTTGGGTAATTGTCCAAGGTGACAGTGCAATCGCACTTTTCGAACTGTGAAACCTCGCATCGAACTCTCAATCATTTTTGATACAGTTGAATGCCAATTTTCAAACATTAGTATTATTTGTTAAGCGTTTTCGAGTTATATAGCCATCATCGATTCATTAACTTTAGACTCTGTTGTCTCGTCCGATTTTAGATAACTTTTACTATTGTGAATAGTCCAAATGGCAAATTATATTGACGTATAATAATTACTGTTGTGTCAAAACACCCTCGTATATGGAGAATATTTTCCTTTATTTAGCATGATGAGAGTGCTCTTCATCGGAATGCCAATAAACTGCACTATACTCAATTACTGCTTAAATAGGCTTTACATAATACATAAACATATATTTTAAAAGAGTTGATGTGTCTAAAAATATAAAAAATAAGAACAACACCAGGCTTGGGTTCCGTTCATACTACGAAACGCTGAAGATGACACTAACACTTTGTATATTAATCCAAAGAATATAGATGACAGACACTTCCACAAAAACTGTCCATCGCTCACTTCCACTAATCGTCAAACGCCAAAAATATTCAATAATAAATATAATAACTAAATCCCATTATGAAAAGGTAGTTGGCGACTATCACAATCAGCATTGTTGGAAGTAAATTGAATTTCTTTTCAAAATTCACAAAATTGCATTTAAGTCCATTTCAGTCTATTTTCCTTCGCCGCTGTCAGCCATCAGCAGGTACAACATGACACAAAGTCATCGAATAGTCAACTAGCTGCTTTGATTTCCCATGTCCACACACATCACTCACCGCTCATTCTAAGTACTATTTACAAGTAGGTGAGAAGGCAGTTGTAGGTTTGTGTGTTGTGTCCGTCAAGTGTCCCGTTTGCATTGTGTTGGGTGGTGTGAAAAACCAATTTGTCGATTTTGCTACTTCCTTAACGGAAGCTAGCTGTTGGCTTGATTGGTTGAAGTGTGAACAGCACGCGCTTAATCGTATTTATCGAACGTTTTTCATATTTTCCATATGCACACACTGAGACACGCACACCCTTGACTGAAGCCCCGTGTTCACTTAAGACGTTCCACGCAACGATTTATGGTTAACTACTTACATACGTACTATAGTATAGTTGTATTTTATGGGTGTTAATTTAGAGGAAGCAAAGAAGGCGGAAAAATGGCGTATGCGGGAAATGTTCTACGGATTATTCTGAACCACTTTGCTTGAGAGAATATGCAACTGAAGCCGGTTTCGAGCCAGCGCTGGGCTGACATTTGTTCTTGCCCTGTCGCAAGACCGATTGGGCCGGAAGTAATTCACAAGCTTTATATTGAAATGTTCCCTCTCAGTAATGTTGGACTTTACTTAGTTGCATATGTTCTAGCTATTCATTAACTTAGCGCCGTTCACGGGGTAAGGTTAACAACACTTTAAGCTTGTTTCTTGCGCCTTTGCGAGATCAAAGCTTAGACGTCTGGGAGCACACACCTTCAGACATCCCGTTGAGATGGTGGTAATCATTATACTATATAGCGCCTAAGTAGTTTTTATTTACCCAAAGACGTTTGCCTACTTATGAGTTCTGAATAAAGGCATTGTATATATAATTATATATAGCCACATGGACTGTATATAGTAGTTCAAGGGCGACCGCCAGCCATTATACATTAGCTGAGATACTTCACCTAAAAGTGACTTGCATAACTTCTGCATCCAAATAGATGCAAAACGAAGCACAGCACTTTAAACCAAAAAGGTTACAATCCTAAATATCAAAAAAACTGATTTCCATTAAAAGCAATATTCATGTAAATTCGTCAATCTTCTTCTTTATTGGCGTAGAAACCACTGACCCGATTATAGCCGAGTTTACAACAGCATGCAAGTCGTTCTTCTTTTTTGCTGTTTGGCGCCAATTGGAGATTCCAAGTTTAGTCATTCCTTCTCCACCTCGTCATTTCAACGCAGTAGAGATCTTCCTCTTCCTCTGCTTCCCCCGGCGGTTATTGCGTCAAATACTTTCAGAGCTGGAGTGTTTCCGTCCATACGTACGACACGACCTAGCCAGCTCAGCCGCTGTCTCTTAATTCGCTGAACTATGTCAATGTCGTCGCATATCTCATACAGCTTATGGTTCCATTGAATGCGATATTAGCCGTGGCCAACGGACAAAGGATCATAAATCTTTCGCAGAACCTGTCTCTCGAATAACAAGTGACTTATAGCGTTTGGTTTTTATTTATCAAGAAAGGACTTTACTTCTAAATTCCCACTCAGTCCGAAGTAGCGCCATTTAGCGAGAGTTATTCTGCGTTGGGTTTTGGAGCTGACGTTGTTGTTGGTGTTAATGCTAGTTCCAAGATAGACGAAATTATCTACGACTCTCTCCAAGGTTGTGCGCTGGGTTTGGGACCAACCACGTGAAAAAAACACCCCCAATGAAAAAAATCGAAAATACATCTCCCATTACAAGTGTAGGGTATTCTAGCTTCGGTGCAGCTGAAGTTAAATTTTTTTCTTGTTTCATAAAATCTTATATACTTACTATACTGCAGCTTAATACTATGCCACTCAGTTAACTAATCGCTTAAAAATGCTAGACAACCGCTGCAGCAGGGTAACGTTTCTATAGATTAGCTCATTTAACTATATTTTTTACAACAACCACAACAACAATTAAGTAGCTCAATCTCATCGGCGTCACTATGTCTAAGGGTGCTCATAATTGTGCATGCTCGTTATTCGGCTAAAGAGCACACTACCATGCGCATATAGTGATGGAATGCACGTGCTGCAGTTAATGTTGGAAGATGAGTAGAATATTTGGCATAACAAACACGACGACAGTGCCTTAAAATAGCCCACAGCAAAATATTTAGCATAGCGGCGAAAGCGCACAAGTACTTGTGTGTATGTGTATATGTAAATAACGGACAACAGGCATGCATAGTTGCAACTGGCAATAGCTTAGTCAATGGCAACTGTGCACATCTGTTGCGCCATTTGAGCGCGTGCAACGAAATGTTTACGGTTGCTGCATTTGTTGCCTTTCGTTGCTATACGCTGCTGGTATCTGCGCTGTGTGGATGCAGGGTGCTAAGCTGGTGACTGGGCGGCATGCAACATGCGGCAATAAATCTTCATAAATGATTTCATTACAGTTGTAGGCGCGCGATGCGCGTCCTGAGCCCACACTTGCCGCCGGGCACGTGACTCAAAATATTAATCAGCTAAAATGGCATTTACATGAATTATGGGCCGTCGAAAATTTTTCTGTGCTACTAACTACCCCATATAACATACACATACATACATCATTTGTGGCGTGGATGTAGTTAAAGTTCCGTATTATTTTTGCATTCATAAAATGAATTTCGGCCAATTAACCATGTCGGTTAATCTGTGTGCTAAAGCCAGTATAAATTTTAAGTCGCATTTATCACTTAGAGGATTAAATACAATTTAAGTACAGTGCCAACGAACGCGGTCTGATAAGTACTTAGCCATCGGATATGTGACGACATTGCATCTCGTAAATGGATGCGGTCAAAATTTCAGTCGAATGGGACTAATTTTGTTTCATTTTATAAAATTGGAAAATGAGGTCAGTAATTCGCTTCCAGTTTTTGGCACCGAAAACTGCTACAACGATGAACGTTTGATGAAAGATGCGTGAGATAACTAAGATGCTAGGCATTTTAAAAGTCAGTGTTAGTCACGTCCATATCAAAATAAAACAGTCTCTTGAACGATATGAGCTGTTTGAGATATACAACGGCATTGACATAGTTCAGCGAAGTAAGAGACAGCGGCTACCCTGGATTGGTAATGTCATCCGAATAAATGAAAACACTCCAGCTCTGAGAGTATTCCACGCAGTACCCGCCAAGGAAAGCAGGGGAGAAGAAAGACCTCCACTCTGTTGGAAAGACTAGTTGGAAAGGACCTGATTACACTTGGAATCTCTAATTCGCCCCAAATAGCGAAAAGGAAGAACTACTAGCGCACTGTTGTAAGCTCAGCTATAACTGCAGAAGCGTTGTCTACGACAATAAAGAAGAAGGAGAAGTAAGTCACATCTTATATAAGAATTGGACACAAGAAAACTGTCTGCGCGATAGATTCCGTATTTGGACTTCACAAATGTGTATGAAACCCTTCAAGTTTCTAAAGGGGTTTCTCTATCATTTCTTGGCCGTCAATGAATAGTGGTAACAATGGAGATCACGGTCGAACCTGCTCAAAGGCGGAATTCGATTTGGCCACAAATTGTATGAAAACCCAACCCCTTTGATAAAAAAAAGTTCTACCCTACCAAAACGAAAGGTTAGTTTACACCTTCACCATTCTATCTTCTATGCCATTCACTGAATTTAATATTTTTTTAGTCTAATTCGAAAATAAAATTGTCATCTCGAAAAGACCTCACTGACAAAAAAATTGATTTCTGATGAAACGTTATGTCGAAGTCAAATATATTATTGGTTGGCTACTCACAATGGTACCTAATATTAGATTGTCAAAAAATTGTGGTCTTATTCATCGCATCGGATCTTTACCTTTTTGGAAAGCTCATTTCTCGCGCTAACACGTGTTTGATTGATTGTCGTTTTTTTTAAGTCGTTCGTGAGTTATAGCGTCGCAAACATGGAGCAAAATAAAGAGAAAATACGGCATATTTTACAGTACTACTACGATAAAGCCAAAAATGCATTTCAAGCCGCCAATAAAATTTGTGCAGTTTATGGACCCGATACAGTTTCCATTTCCACCGCACAACGGTGGTTTCAACGTTTTTGTTCTGGTGTAGAGGTGGTCGAAGATGCGCCACGCTCCGGAAGGCCTGTCGTCGAAAATTGCGATAAAATCACTGAATTGGTCGAGAGAGACCGGCATAGTAGCAGCCGTAGCATCGGTCAAGAGCTGGGCATGAGTCATCAAAAAAAAATTTTATGAACARTTGAAAATTCAATAAAAATACCGCAAGACTTTTTTGACAACCTAATAATAACAGATATCAGCCAAGTAATCAAAAACGTCGAAAAAAACAATGTTGGAAAGAAAAGTCAATTCTACTGTCAGATAATTTACATTTGCGACTGCTGTAGAGATAGAAGACGTCTTTACTGTACCATAACAGTATGTATTGGAACTGTAAGCGCTTATGATCTGAGTACCCGAAGTTTAAGAAAAGTTCTGTTATTGCCTAAATCGCGCAGTGGAAAAATGCTTCGTTTCGCGAAATTGGTCTTCGACAAAATGTTGTGCCATTTTATGCCCGAACGAATCGAACATTTGTATGTATATGTTCCAGTAGGAGAATGACCTCAAACAAACAAGAAAAGTTGCTAAAATAAACTGAAGATTTGACGTCAAGAACTCTCTCGCCCGATGTTAATCGATATCGATAAAACAACTATGGGAGAATGTGAAGAACGAATGGGAGTCCATTTCCGCCGAGAAATACCAAAAACTTGTTGACTCAATGCCCCGATGCTGTGCTGCATTATTAAAAAACAAAGATCACGCTACTAGCCAAGCGGAATTGTACGTCTTGTCGACGACACAGATTAATTACAGCTTAATCAACAATTGCACGTAGGCTTTAAACTCACTGGTAGTTCAATTCCACCTGTTCATAATTTGGGTTTCCGCTCACAAAAACATTTTCGGCAACGAAAAAGTAAACAGTTTGCCGTTTGCCGTTTGCCAAGTCATAAGTGTCTATGGACGTATGTATCTAAGGCGAAGACAATACCATGCCCGTAAAGATCAGGAGGGAACTAAATCGGTAATTTTAACAAATAGCTCCACCACCAAACCAAGTGTAATATAGCGAAACAGATATGATTAAGATATTAATTTCTAAAAATGCATACAAAATTTTGTGAACTGGGAAGTGGGGATTCTAAAATATATTTAGCAAAAGCTTCTTAATTAGGGGTTGGGGATAGAACTTAAAGTTTTTGACTTTAGTTGATGTTCTTAAACTTTTCATATCACTGTAAAACCATGAAATTTAAAGAAGTTCCTCATTTTGACTACAGCATTTAAGTATATGTAAATGTGCCTCTTTATACCGCTACACTAAGCAAATTTCAACGGCCCTATGGCACTGACCTGTTCCTCATATGCAGTAATACTAACATTCTTTTGGTTTTGCAAACACTATACAAATATTACGAAAATTCTCATTTGCCTTCAGCAATGGGTTACCTCTAAACAAATACTAAGTTGTTGATCATTATTATGCACTTTCAATTGCCAGCCTATTCAGCCGCTAAAGAGTTGCAAACTTCTTTGCTTAATCTCTTTTCATAATATCTCATATTTAAAGTCACTACTTGCATGCAAAACGAGTAAAGCCAAAAGAGTCCTGAATACTGAATAGGCTTACTTGCATACATAAAAAGCAAAAGAGCAGATATCGTTAGCTACTTTGTGACTCAGTATGTCCTTTTATTTCAACCAGATAAGAAACAACTCTTTCCAAAGTGCTATCTAATACTGAGTCATAAGAAATAAAAAATAATAATATAAAACAAGAAAAAACTTTAACCTCGGCTGCAACGAAGTTATAATACCCTTCACAAATAAAAACAGTCGCGCACTCGCGACTTACTTAATTACTTAATTTTTATTGAATTGTCAGTCGAGCTATTCAAATACAGCGGCGAAGAACTGAGTAGGAGCTTGCATCAGCTTCTTTGTAAATGGTTTTTCAATAAGAGCACTTGGTATATCAATAAAATTATTTATTGATGTGAAAGTGCATTCGATGCCATTATATATGGTACTCGATTTCTTTTGCATGGCCACCATGGGCACACTTGCAGAAGTCCAGTCGCTGAACCCAATTTTCGACGGTTTTCAAGCATAAATCGGCCGATACTGCTGCAATTTCACGTTCGATACATGTATGAAGTTCATCAATCGTCGCTGGCTTATTGGCATATATTATAGACTTTACGTAGCCCCACAGGAAATAGTCTAACGGCGTCAAATCACACGACCGGGGCGTCCAATCGACTGTGGCATTTCATGAGATAACACGTTCACCAAACTTGGTTTTCAATAAATCGATTGTGACGCTGTGTGGGTTGTGGCGCAATCCTACTTCCAAGTCAATATCATCCAATTCAGGTCAAAAATATTCGGTTATCATTGAGCGGTAGCGATTTCCATTCACAGTACCGTGCCGGGCTTGATCATCATGGAAGTGGTACGGCCCAATGACGCCGCCGGCCCATAAACCGCACCAAACCGTAATTTTTTCGGGATGCAATGCTGACTCATGAAGTACGAGTGGAGTGCTGCTTGACCAATAACGCACATTTTACTAGCCAGAAAATAGCCTTATCGCCGAAGATAATTTTTCGATGAAAATCCGGATTATTTTCAAGTTGTTGCTTAGTCCAATTCACGAGCGTACGACGATTCTGAGGAACTGATCAGAACTTTACTATTAGGGCCCTTAGTAATATCATCAACACTGTTTCTGCCCCAATTGTTTTGTTAGGAGATTTTAATGTTTGGAGCCTGCTGTGGGGTTCTCCTGCTAATAATAAAAGAGGAGAAATCATTGAGGATATAATACTTTCTCACAACCTAATCGTCCTTAACGATGGATCACCCACTCACTTCTCCACTCATAAAACGTTTACCCATCCCGAAAGGGTAATGTCCTCCCCACCAATTGCACCAAAACTTTCCTCCAATACACTTCAAGACCCCCATAATAGTGACCATTTTCCGATTATAACCTCCATTTCCATCC
>NW_017534852.1:2211048-2231704 GCF_001853355.1 Bactrocera latifrons
ATAAAACCCCAACAATTTGGCTTCCAAAAAGGTTTAGGAGTAACTGTTATTTTTCGAACACTATGCCTCTACGGCTTTGTTAAACCGAAATCACGTTTCCGTGCTTTTAGACTTTGAAAAAGCATTTGACAGGATTAGACCTCACATGGTACTCAGGGAACTTAAAAAATGGAATGTTGGCGAAAAACTATATAATATAATAAAATCGTTTTTGAACCACCGCAAATTTTTTCTTATTGCCAATACGCATAAATCCGGCCTACACGATCTGTGTAATGGTATACCACAGGGATCACCTCTTTCTGTTGCGTTATTTACCATTGCGTTCAATGAAATAAGTACAATTATAAGTTCTAGTGGAGCTGTCAAAAACTGCACCTATGCCGATGATGTTTTAATATTCTCTCAAACTCAAGATCTAAACCAAGTTAAACACATATTTTTAAATATATTGAATAAGAAGTAATTGCTCAAAAATTTCAGGCACTAATATATCGCCTAGCAAATGTAATGTTTTCACATAAGTCGGAAACAAAAGTGTTCCTTTCCTAATATATCCTTTTCTAACGTTGATCTCCCACATACTAATAAATGAAGAATCTTAGGACTTATATTTGACAACAAATTAACTTTCAACGAGCATTGTAAATATGTTAGAGTAAGTCTTTTTTCTAGATTGAATATAATTAAATTCTTATCGTCTAAATTTTGCTTAGTACATACAAATACTCTTGTCAATATAACAAAAGCTTTAATATTATCTAAAATTGAATTCGGACTTTGTATTTACGGACATTGCGCTAATACAAACATTAAGCTCTCAAACTCACCCTACCACGCAGCAGTCAGAAGAAGCATTCGCGCCTCCCCAACGTCACCAAATTAAGGCAATTCTATCAGAAGCTGGATTACCACATATAAACTACCGGACCATGCGTAACACCATGATGCTTATACCGAGGCTACTTTACTGCAGAAATTAATTAATTTTTTCGCAAATCAATTGTTCTATACGAAATCTCAAGACTAGTCGTAAGCCGTCTACTATTATGCGTTGCTTAAGTCTAGTTCAACAGCTGAACATCGTAACCACTTCATCACTTCTTAAAACTTCAGAGTATCCTCCAASTGCGCTTCCAAATTCATCACTCATCAATACCCTACTTAAGTACCAAAAGTATTCTACCAGCAGTAATGAGTACAAACAAATGTTTAATGCGGTATTAGAGTCCTTAAATGATGATTGGAACTTGTATTATACGGACGGATCCAAGTCGGACACCAGCACAACGTTTGCTGTGACAAACCAGCTAGGTGTTACTATTATGGTCGGTTCCTTGCCATACTGCTCGGTATTTACTGCCGAAGCAGCCGCAATATTTGAGGCAGTACAATTTGCTTCCCGAAAGGGAAATAAATGCATTATATGTACCGACAGTAGATCTGCAATTGAAGCAATATTTAATACCAATAATTAACCTTTAATATCCAATATTCGTAGCATGCTATTGCAAAGCAATAACTGTATAAAAATAATGTGGGTGCTTAGCCATATCGGAATTCATGGCAACGAAATCGCCGATAAAAAAGCTAAAGAAGCTTCCAAACAACCACTTCACTTCTTTGACTATTTCACCGATAAAGATATACGAAGGCTTGATGGAACATATGTAAATGAAATCCAAGTAAGAGAATGGAGTAATCACGATCGCCACTACAAAAAATTTAATCCTGCGGGAACAAAGCCTTTATACCCAGGAAAAGCAACTTGTAAAAATATAAGGACATTTATAAGATTTCGAATAGGACACACAACTGCTACACATGCTCACATCTTAAATGGCGTAAATAAACCAAATTGCGTGTTCTGCGGATCAGATGATGTCACAGTTATACACCTCCTCGATACCTGCCCGGCACTTCAACGAATCAGAGCTAATGTTTTTTCTAATAAAAAACCTTCTTTATATCTAGAACGGACTKATGACAGTAACATAGAAATCATAGCCAAATATATTTCGCTTTGCAAATTAAATATTTACTTTAGTTACATACATGCACCCATTTACTTTTGCTTTGAAATKTATCTTTATTATTGTATCTAAATTTACGTTRTATAAATCGATCTCAAATGTGAATATAATAGACTAAGATTTTATAACATAAGCTGAAGGCCCTGGCAGCCAGTGCTTTATATCTATAAGTGGAACGATTATTTATAATTATTTCTCNACTAAGATTTTATAACATAAGCTGAAGGCCCTGGCAGCCAGTGCTTTATATCTATAAGTGGAACGATTATTTATAATTATTTCTCTTTTAAATAAATAAATAAAAAAATAAAAAAATTTTTCAAGACTTTGCGTATTTTGAATATCTAGCTAGTTATGTGTAAATTTTTCAGATCTAATGATAAACTTTTAAAATCTTGATTTAGGAAAACTAACGTATTCAACTGCTGAAATAAAAAAGCAATGCAGCATACTTGTATAACATCGGTAACGAAATTATTTAGTTAAGTACCGCCCACTATCGTTTGCAACAGATGTAGAGTTGAATGCCCCACATCCCGAAGTTCCTTAAGTTATGAACGAATATGAATATGAGGTACAGATGTTCATTGGACCAAAACAAACGTTTAACCACGAGCAATCTTATTTATGTTTTGAGTGTCTCATGTGTGGGCAGAATTACACATGAGTACGAATGAGAATGCACTAGTTAACATAATTATTTAAAATTGTAAAGAAATAAAGTAGCCTAAAAGTATTTTATTCTAATTAAATTTATGTTGATTAAAATTTTTGGATAATTTAAAGAAATTTTTTGCTTAAATGCTGAATTTTGGCCGCGGCTACATCTCATAAGGTCCATCCATTGTGTTAATGAAATAGTCGGTTGTTTTACCGCGATAACTGTCGCCATTCCACCGGTCCATAAACCACACCAAACCTTTGCTTTTTGACAGCTCTTGAATATCTTCAAATTGATATTCGTCCCAATTTTCTTTGTTTACATACCCATTGAGCCAGAAATGGGCCTTATCGTTGAATAAAATTTGGCTCAAATTTTCTTGGAACTTTTCAAGAACCCATAGAGCGAATCACGCGAGACACATTCTTTACAGAACGTGAATTTTCGTAATAAAGTTGAAAGATTTGCAAACGTTGCTCAGGCGTAAGTCTTCCATGATAAAATGCCAAACAATACTGAACAAAAATAACATCTGTCAAAAACGGCTATTGAAAAAAGTATATCTACTTGGATCCCTCTGTTAAATCTCATGTCTCTGCAACTACTTTAACAATTCGAACTATGATCATGACACTTCCCTCAAATATGCTTAGTTCCCATCTGATAAAATTTTAACCTACACCTCCTACCTATTATTTCGTAGTAGCTACAGTAAAAAAAAAGTAGTGAAGGTTTTAATCATTTGGTGGGATCTATTTTGCATTTTTTGAGAAAACTTATCATAGAGTGCACCATCGGAAATTCGAACTTTAAGATAGCCATATTAAAAAAAAAAGACTAATATTTTGACCGGAGATTTTTCGTCTGGAAATTTGACCTCTTTTCGATATTAAGCCAAAATAAAGTTTACAAGTAAAAAGGGAATATGAGGTTTAACCCATACTCAAGACTAAACCGCAATATATTTAGAAAAGATGTTGATACTAACGCTTTAAAATCAGATGGAAGGCCAAAATCGATAGAAATCAATATATAGTGTATAGGGTGTAGGAAAGATCTGGACGGATGGCATTAACTGTTGACGTAACTCATGAATATTCGGAACATATTTTCATATTTTATTATTATTAGGAAGATAGCTGACACATCGATCGATTTATTCGGTATAGAGTGTACTAAACAAACGAAAGTCTTTATATACTATAATAAATTATTTTTGCTAATTATTGGTTATAGGAATGTACACCGTTCAAACAATAACGAGAATTTTCGTTTTAAAAAAAAATATTTATTTATTCGTCTACATTAATGTTCGTCTTAAGAATAGATCCCGATATTATGCACTTATCCGCTTGTACCAATCGTCGAAACACTTCTGAAACTCGATTTTTTGGAAAGGCCTTAGCTCTTTCTGATATTTTCATCTATCTTGTAAAACGACGTCGATTTGTACTAGATGCGAAATGCTTTCTGAGTGTCCTTAATGTCAATGGTGGTAGTACTATATAACATTAGATTAGTTGGATCACTCACAGTTTGACCAAAGTGGTATAAAGTCAACCGGAAATTCGAAAATATTTATATGAGGTGTATGGGAGCTAGAAGAAATGTTGAACCGATTTCACCCAGTTTTAACATGATAACATTGTTACCAGAAAAATATGCTCCTTAACTTCATGAAGTAAACTCTCATATGGACCCGATTTTTTTCGAAAATATGAGTAAATCTCACGGCTATATAATTGAAATTCAGAACTTTTTCTGATGGTAGTGTGATCTTGAATCAGAACTGGGTAAAATCGAGTCACTATTTAATTAATTTTGTTGACCACTGTCAGTCGACTCACATTACATATGGACACACTATTTATATGCACATGCTAATATACATATGTACATGCACACATACTTTATAAATTTTATTGCAATTGTAGATTTCTTGGCGCGCAAAATTCCGCTCACTTCCATTGTATCTGCTGTGGCATGCGACATTGAGACTTAAATTGAATTATTTCATTAATTTACAACAACAGCCAACAAATTGATTTATGCACAATGCTATGATTTATAAATAATTACATATATTTATGGTAGTAAATCAGAATTAAAGTTAGTTAAAAACCGCAAAGCGATCATTTCATTACATCACTAAAGAGAAATCAATAAAACTAACGGAACTTACCTTGCATAGCGCCACCCCAACAGAGCCAGAAGAGCGCCCATTTAGCATTGCAGAAACGTTGTAGAAATTTCGGTTTAAATTTTTCCCATCCAAACATTTTGTCCGGTTCCTTATTGGACATGACTTGTGAAACACTTAAATCACCCGATGGCGACAGCTCAATAAAGTTTGTATCGATTTGTGGTGGAACTTCACCATTTTGTTTGGCATTTGTCATTGTACTAATTACAGTTAGATTGCTGATTGATAAACCGTTACAGGCTTGATCGTTTGATGGCACTTCAGGGGCCGTCATTCGATTCATTTTAATTATGACAGAAGAGTTCTTCTTACCCTTCACAGGGTATATTAAGTTTGTAAGGAAAACGAACCGGCAGAGACCCTATAATACATAAATGATCAGTGTGACGAACTGACCCGATTTAATCATGACTGTCTGTCCGTCTATTTGTTTGTCTTGTCCCTCATCCAACCATCGGCGGCGGCGAAGCGACTGCTCAACAAATCTGTAAAAAAATGCTACGACTGATGTCCAAAGAAGTCTTTGGGGTATTTGAGGAGTTCCGATTACGAATTTCGGTTCAAACATTTTCCATTACGTACAGCTATTTTTGTCATTTTAGTAGATGATGGTGATTTGACCACACAACAAATAATCCTACGCGTTAGGAAATTTTTATTATCATTTTGGGTTTTAAAAAACCAAAATTAGCAAAAACAGCCTCTAACATCACAGTTGCACAATGACTGATAGGGATATTATAGCTCCGGTCTAACCAAAGTTAACGTCTTTTGTTACTTTTTTAAATTATTTTATAAAGGGCGACCCAAGTAGAGAATCGAATTTACTGTGTTCTTTCTTTAAAAAAGTAGGAATCCTCGAAATGGATCTCGCTTTAGCTTTGGTCCAATCAAAGTTAACATCTTTTCTTTTTTTAATAATTTTTAGAGTTTTTTCCATATTTATAGATTGATTCATAATTTCACTTTTTCATAAAACTTTATAAAAAAAATTGTATACACAATTTTATTTCTTCGTATTCTTATTTCTGTACACTTCTACCTAATGTCAATTTAGTTCATAAATAAAAATTTATTTTAGACGTATGTGCTTATTTATGTAATTTATTTTTTTATGTAATCTCATTATTTTTTTATAATGAATTTTTTCGTGTAATTTACAAAATTTATTTCAACAAAAAATATATATTAAACATTTTTTTGAATTGTTAGTGCTTAATATTTTTATATTTATTATTTCATATTTCTATACTCAATTATATTATTATTATTTTTTTTATTTATTATACTCCCTATTTATTGTTATTACCTCGGCGATTTATTTTATTTTTAAATGAAATTACATGTTCTTTGCAAGTATAATTTTTTTAAAACTTTTCTGTTTCATATCTTGCGCACATCACTACGTCTAACACTTTGATATGCAAAGTTTTCGCGCGTTTCAACCGCTTCAACGTCTATTTAAGCGGAGACACAAAATGCAACTAAACGCGGCGACTTCCACAACTTCACCGGCCGAACATCATTAACCAACAATGGAGCCAACTACCAACGCTGTGGTAGCATAGTCAACGTAAACATATTGGCAACTTGTAACATTCATTCAGGAAGCAGGAAGCTGCTGCGCATCTGCAGCAAAACCATCAACTAAATAGAAGTCCCAATAAATACACGCATGTTAACGTTAACAGCGTTCGTGCACAAATAATAGACACTTAACAGTGGGTGCACAGCGTTGAAACTCGGTGTAAATCGAGAATTACGTAGTGCAGTACAAATATGTATATTAAATGTAGATAATAAAAAACTAATACTGTTTAACATTATGTGAGTATAACATTTTGTTTATTGGCTCATATAAGGTCTACTAAAATGATATCCATAATTTTTCAAGGGCTTAAATATATATCTCGCGTTGTGTAGGTGAATTTATTATTAGTAAGATAAGATTTCGTATTAAAAGCATGTGAGGAAGATCTAAGTACGAGTGTATGGGAACATTTCACACTCTCGCAAGGTGAAGTAAATTACTAGTTTTACGTATAAATTTTAACTAAAAGTAGGAAGTATTGCATCCATTATTTACAATGAAAGGTAAGAAGATACACTATTATTAGAAAAAGATTATTTTGGAATTTCATTAAATTTCGTACAAGATTATTTTGGAATTTCATTAAATTTCGTACATCTTGAGCGATAAATAATGTAGGTATAAAGTCAACCGGAAGTTTAAAAATATTTAATAATAGTTACTCATTTTTGGCACACCGATTTTAGCATATTCTTCTTTTTTATTGGCGTAGACACCATTTACGCGGTTAAAGAGATTCCAAGTGCAGCCCGGTTCTTCTCCATCTTGTCTTTTCAACGGAGTGGAGGTCTTCCGCTTGCAGACCAGAGCAGCCTGTCTTAGTTCTCCGAACTATGTCAATGTCATCGTTTATCTCACTAATCGTTCCGTCGACTGCGGTATTCGGCGTTGCCAATGCGCAAATGACCATAAATCTTCCGCAGAACCTTGCTCTCGAAAGTTTGTAACGCCAACTCATCAAACGTTGTCACCGTCCATGCCTTTGCACCATATAGCAGGACGGGAATGATAAGGGACTTTTAGAATTTAGTATTTGGTCGCTTTCATACAACAATAATAATTGGATAACCTTACCCACTAAAATTTTGTTGACAATGTTTAAGTAGTTCCTGAAATATGTGAATTCACCGCAAAATGGGCAACGGCAATTTTTCACCAGCTCCAATACAGTTCTTCCTTGCCATCCTGATTGTGCAATTGAATGTTTGTGTATAATTTATTCAATGAGTTGGAGTGTTTTCGTCCATCCGGACAACATGACCTAGCCAGCGTAGCCGCTGTCTTTTACATAATTCGCTGAACTATGTCAATGTCGTCGTATATCTCATACAGCTCATCGTTCCATCGAATGCGATATTCGCCGTGGCCCACGCGCAAAGGACCATAAATTTTTCGCAGAACTTTTCTCTCCCTGCCTTTGCACCATATAGCAGGACGGGAATTATGAGTGACTTATAGAGTTTGGTTTTTGTTTGYCGAGAGAGGACTTTGCTTCTCAATTGCCGATTCAGTCCGAAGTAGCACCTGTTGGCAAGAGTTATCCTGCGTTGGATTTCTAGGCTGACATTGTTGGTGGTGTTTACGCTGGTTCCAAGATAGACGAAATTATCTACRACTKCRAAGYTATGACTGTCAACAGTGACGTGAGWGCCAAGTCGCGAGWGCRACGACTGTTTGTTTGATGACAGGAGATATTTCGTCTTGCCCTCGTTCACTGCCAGACCCATTTGTGTTGCTTCCTTGTCCAGTCTGGAGAAAGCAGAACTAACGGCGCGGGTGTTGAGGCTGATGATATCAATATAGAACTGAAAGGTGATTTATGTACGTTTTGATAAGACCTGTAGAGTTCAGTCATGCGTAATTTCGGTTTCGTGGATTCCGTTCCAGTAACGTTGATTTCAAATATTCACAACGCTCTGAAAAGCTAAGTATTGAAAATACTAATGATGAAATAGTGTGTTACTTTCGAGAACGTTAATTGAAAGCAATAGTCAATAGTTGTGAGCTGGCACTAACGTTGTTAAAGCCACGATTGTCGGGCAAAAAGGAATTATCTACTATGAGCTACCCCCTCCGATCAAACTCATAATTCCGACCAATTCTGTCAACAATTGCATCGCTCGAAGAAAGCAATCGCCCAGAACTGATCAATAGAAAAGTAATTGTGTACCAAAAGAAAAACACCACACACATTGGAAGTGGCTCACAAGAAGCTTCGACTGCATGGTGGCAAGGTTGAAAAGTCTGCGGGTTGCTGGTAGAAAATTCGCTTACGAAATACCACTAAAAAATTTATTTGGCATTATGAAACTATCTTCATAACGACAACAAATTTTTGAAGAAAACAGTGCAAACTTACTTAAATAGGATCATTCTATCTATGCCAAATAAAACGTTCAATGTAATGCGAAAAATTATGGATTCTTTTACTAAGCATTTTATAACAGTGTCCATCCAAGGAGTTTGAAAGTGAATTTTTAATTGCAAACAGCGAAATCACTACTTACTTACTCAATGCCAATGTTTTCCATAAAGTCAAACGGCTCTTCCTATGAAACATCACATAGAGATTCACGGAAGACTTGGGACTTTTCTATACCAGGTCAGGCCTAATACCGCTTCGATTTTTTCAATAAATGTTAGTTATGTTCAACATCCACAATGTTTTCGTGTTTTTCCAGAAACATAGAAATGCGTTTATGAAATGATTTCTGAAAAGTATAATCTCCACCAGGGAAAGATTCAACAAAATATTTACAAATCTTTACGGCAACGATAAATATCACAACAAATGGGACAACGTACTGTATAACCCTGGCAGCAACATAGAAAGCAAATGAACGAAGAAATTGACGAAAGGTCACGCTAATTAATTTTTGAATGATGTGGCGCTGTTAACGATTGCATAAACTTTTACGGAATATTTACAATATTTAATAGATATAATTCTATTCCTCGTAAACATACATCGAGCACTTTAAAAATCTAAGCTCCAAAACATTAAAATCTAAATCCTCCAACAACTCCTCCGGGTTTTTCAAATTGGTGAAACGATCTAACCTTCACATCAAGATTTTGTCTTCTGAGGAGCCGTAATTCATCCTCCTATTTTACCGTACCAGGTATGAGGTCTTCGCCTGCGGAAATTCTCAAATCTTTGCAACCACTTCCCTTACCGATAGCCCTGTTGCGTGCTTGGTCTTCATCTCATTTTGGAAATAGCAACTTCAGCTCTACCGCTTTCAATGTTTTCATGAGCAATTTGCGCAAGGGAGCTGTTCGGCCAATGAGTCCACGAAGGAAAGCTTCTTGGCTTCTCCCGATCGAACCTGACGTTTGCTTTACAGCGTCGTCCTTTTTGTTTTTTTTTTTTGGACCCGCTCTCGACCCTACATTCGTACACTGACTCGTAGGTTCTGGATGTTCCCGGACCTCGAGTCCGTGGAAGTGAATTGCGACCGCGCCTTCGTTTTTAACCTTTCTCACTGAATTTTGTTTCCACTTCCATAGTGTTGACGCTTTCAAGATCTGATTATCCATGGACTAAAGCAGCTCTACGTTGCAAGGAGTGTTTGGTAGTAGATTTATGGCTACAATCACTGTAAACTGCTCTCTATACAGCAAAGCTATGGTCGCTGACAACACAGCAAGGCAACTCATATAAACTTCTCTCAGAGACGTTTGGGCTGATATCACAGCAACATTTTGTCAGAATATGTTAAGTTCGGATCTAACCTAAATTAATTTTACTTACAATTTTTTTAAATTTTAAGTAATTTTATCATACTCCCTGAATACTGTACGAGTTAATACAGTACCATTGTATCACTGTTAAAATGCTGTTGTTGACCTTTTGACATAACAGCGTCAAAGAACGCGCCACCCACGCGTTCAAGCCTGTACCGAATGTACTATTGGCATGTACATACATGTGTATGGTGTTGGTGTGAAGAAGTGTGAGCTCAAGAGTAAGCATCATTAATTGACATGATTGGGGTAGTAAAATGTAAACAAATAATACAAGCGTACATATCTTCAAGCAAGCTTGCCTGCATTCAGTAGTAATTATTGAGAGAACAACAACAATATGGATTGTCAACACGCTCATCAATGTACATATGTCGCCGTCCGGTACGGCACGCGAATGCCGATGGACATTACATTGCGCTGCACCGCCTAACCCTGCAACCACCAACGCAGCTATCTTCTCGCCTTTCACATTTCCACATTTCCACATATGCTGTTCTTGTTGTTTTTTTTTTCATATTCTTCTGAAGTGCTGTGTTGCATGCTTGTGAATTGGCATCAAACTGTTGCATACCACAAGAGCGAAAACACGCAGCTTCCCACAATTTCCCTGCGACTATGCGTCGCATTCATTCGATCGGCTTATCAGCGAATGCCTATGGACGGCAGAGCCGACATTACGCTTTATGCCAGTGTTTAACTCCTCGCATTTTGTACACAAATAAATAAAATTCCAATGTTGGAACGTGTACACGAATATTAATTTCTGTTTACCCCCTCCATTTCGGTTGAATGTTGCTTTTATTTCTTTAAATTTTATTGTTATATCCATTTTTTTTATTGTTTCTTTTAATATAATAACTTAAAATTTGAACTCAATGAAAGGCGGCATGTATTGACTGTCAGTCGGTCGGCACGTTAATGTGCATAATTAATGCCGGACACAGTTTATAAAGAGGGGACATCGTTAAAGTGCTTAAAATCAGTGTACGAAGCAATGCGTGTTGTTTTTCAATGCTCTTGCTTAGTATAAGGAATAATGGAATATTAGAGAATGTAGGGTAAAGATCGGTTAGTCTGGAGTTTACCACCAAATACCTTCTAATATAAATACGATTCTAATAAACTCGAAGACTTATATTGGTACTTCAAGAATCAAAGTGTAGCAAATGCAGACAAAGTGTACCAAAATAATTCGCTGCTAATATATACTAATTCTATATAAGGTTTGGCTATTGCTACGATTCCGATCTCCACCCAAGACTTCCATAAAACGATTCCAATGGGTCGAGCCTCTACAGGCAATGACAAACCTTAGAGGGTATCTCTATCTTGATAAAATTCACCCAAAATTCATCTCCGGTTCTGGTGAATGACACGCGTGATGTTTTTCTCCAAGACCTAAAATGAAGGGGCATTGTCCGCATAGACTTTAGACTTTACGTATCCCCACAGGAAAAAGTATAAAAGTGTGATATCACACGATCTTGGTGGCCAATCGAATGGCCTAAAACATGAAATTACCCGCTCACCGAATCGCTCTCTAAATAAATCCATTGATTTATGGAATATGTGGAAAGTGACCAAATACCGCCGAGATCACGAGTTTCAATTTCAGGCATCAAATAGTCGGTTATCATGGCGCCGAAACGACTCTCCACCGTCTTCGTGTACACTCTCAGCTACGGCTGCTTTATTTTCTTCACTGCCTGCTTAATGGGGTCTATTCCGTCGGATATTATCCAATAATGAATGCTGAGTCTCTAGATGAGTAATGGTGTTGCGGAAAGTATGCTCAGTAGGCCGATTATGTTGACCATAAGTTGAGCAAAGTGCGCGAAAAAAAATCTTTACGGAACGTGATTTTTCGTAATAAAGTTGAAAGATTTGGAAACGTTGTTCCGCCTGAAATCCTTCCATGATGAAATGCTGAACAAAAATAACAACTTCACAGAACTTACGCGTGTGTAGTCAAAAAACGGCTATTGAAAAATGTACCTCTACTAGGATCACTCGTTATATATCAGGGATTTCTAGCAGCATATCATTAATAAAATATCCATGTACTCGTACTACTTGATACAATGTCACCAGGATAATATTACTTAGTTCCTTTTTTTTTTTTGAGTTTCAAAACAACTTCCTCATTCCCGTCGACAGCCTGTCATATTTGGCTAAAAGTATAGTCTAATTATCTGGAAGTTATCTGTGCATTAATATAGCGAAAACGTCCATAAAATGTTTGCATTCGAATCGGCCAATTTGAAGCGCTAACAAAGTAAAATAAATTTTTAAAATAGACACGCCTGATAAGTACCCAAAATATTCACAAAAACTTATTGAGTCGATCCATAAGACAAGTTCAGATTCTATGCTCTCTCTTTGATGCCAGCACGACGATTTTCAAGCACTGTTAATTCAACTTATTCGATGTTAGCCTCATTAGCGCAGGTGGTTGGAGGATTCGAAAGAAACCATTTTTACTCAGCTTAGTTTGCCAATTCATAATGAATGTGAAACTATTCAACAAATACGTTCTATTAAATTTTCTGTGTAGAATTAAATTTCTGGGGTCGAAACTTTCAGAATGTTGGTAATAATTGTTTGTCGCGACCAAGTGTTTTTGATTGGTACAAAGTCGAGAACGCGTTGACGACGAACCACGTCAGGACGGCCATCAGTGAAAACTATTTGGAAATATCATTTGGGCCTAAGAAAAATGATTGCATATTCCAAGATCTCTAAATTTTTTCGAAAAACAGTGTAGTGTTAATGTCTGTCCGACTCCAGGATGTCATGAAACGTATTATTACTGGTGAAGAGTCTTGGATCTGTGCTTACGACCCGAAATATCGTGGCAAAAGTTAGTCGAAACCGAAAAAATACGTCAAACGCAAAAATTCGATTATCTATTTGAGTGTTATGCGTCATTTGCGCGAAACTTTGCCAAACTTACCACGATAATGAACCATGGCATACAGCATTGATTCTTCGTAAGTTTTTCGCCAAATTTTCACCTAATATCGCAAACATGAAATTTGCCTAATTCAGCTACACGAGACTTGTGGATATTAGCAAACTCAAACGAGTGCCCCGGGGAAACCGTTTTGAGTCAATATACGAGTATTAAACGTAGATCGCTACGCGAATTGATTTCGGAAATAGACTTTAACAACTGTTTCGTTGATTGGACAAAGCATTAGCCCAGGTATATTAGGGGCAATGGCGATTACTTTGATTTTGAAGAATAAATTAAGCATTTTAAAATTATGAAAAAAGGGTTACTGCTTTTTTCTCATTGTAGTAGTGACATTCTGTAACTGAAAACATCTTCAAGAGAGCAAAGAGTTCAAATATAGCGAGCAATAAAATAGCGAATCGAAGACGCTTTGAATGAGTAGTTAGTTTCTGATAGAAGCCATATGCATATTAGCCACTAGTAAAGATAGAACAAATAAATATAACTTTTTTTTTTTAATTTTTGTGGGCATGTTTTACTTTATTATTTGATGTATAGTTAGTTGCGCTATTTTTGTGAAACTATTTCAAACATTTTTGTGTTTTATGCCACATTGTGTTGCTTGTTCTTGTTGTGTTTCTTACCTTGTTTGTTGCTTTATTTCTTTTTGAGTATAATTAATATACACTCCATTTATGTATATAATATAAGTAACATTTGGTATTATCAACTATGCATACATTATATGTTGTTGCTGCTGTTGTTATTATTATGATGTTTAATTAAAAAGTTATTTTGAGTATTTTATTTGATTAATTAATCAAGAATATACACTGAAATTGTGAAACACAATAAATAGTAATTTTATGAGTAATTAGTACACACACATAAATATTTTAATATATATATTTTAGATACAGTTACATGAATTGTGAATACTTAATACAATAAGATGTATTTTTTCCTTTTTTTTTGCAATTTATATTTTTATTAATTTTGTAATTTGCTTAAAACAATTTCACATTAGTAAATATATATTTTTCACCTCGCAAATTAAGTTAGAATTTGCATAAATTGCGATGTTCCCCAGTTTCATTAAGTTTCAATAGAAATATAAATGAAATTCATAAAAATGTACAAAAAATTGTATATAACTTATATTGGGTATATAGTATTTGTATATGTGTATGTATAGGTTTTGTGTTTATCGCTTTAAAATTGTTGAATTTGTCTACATAGCATTTGTAGAGAGTGTATTCATATGTAGGGTATAGTATTGTTTGTCGTAGGTTTTTACAAATGTTTGAGAGCTGTATATATGCATATATGTAGGTGTGTATTTGTCACTTACATATTTCTAATCTTTCTTTTTATGACATATATTATCTTATTTACTTATGAGCGCTGTACTATAAACTCGTAATGCACATAAATTATACATACATATAAGAATTCTAATGAGACACCTGAAATCTTTTTTCTAAAATAAATAATATTCAATTCGAAAAATTGCCTAACAGTAACAAAGTGTTTCTCGCGCAATTCGCAAATTAAGAAACCTCACAGGTTTACCATTACAGTTATTTGATATAAAGACAGCAGATGTTTGAAAGTCTAAATATTAGGTTCATGCGGACAAGGGAAGGTATGCGCTGATTTCATATGGACATTTTGGGTAAGAAAATACAATATTATTAGAAAGAGATTCTTTCTAAAATTCACCAAGATTGCTTACATATTGACCGATAGACCGATTCATCGATACGTTCGGTCACAAATCAGCCATATACACTGGGGTCCATACATTTGGTGTCTGGGTCGTTGAAAAAGATTGTCTGATTTGAGAAGTAGGCGTAATTGCCATCCGATTTCGCTTATTTTCGCAATGTATAATAGGCAAATCCAATTGAAATTGATCATGCAGCTCCTCAGGTATAGGATTTCAGCTAAAGGTTAACTTTTACAGCCGCTCTTAAGAGGCCGTTTCCTACTATCCTAGCTGTAATTAATCTGTCCTAATTTCAAGTATTGCATTGCATTTTGCTTTTTACTCAAGACGAAGAGACGGACAGACAGATGGATATTACTACTCGCAGACTATACTTTTTAAAATACCCCAAATATGTTGTGAATAAAAATTTATCTGAACTGTAGTAAATTTATATCAAAATCCATCCAACTTTACTTTATCCACTTTTCTTTACTGAATAATAAAGCAGAACGAACATATGGTTTGTATGGCTTTAATAACCTTTGTGGAAATCAAAAATATTTGACGTAAAACTTTAAAAAGATTTAGTCTTATAGATCAGTACCAAAAGCGATTTTAAGTAAATTCTGTTGCATGGTAGAAATCTTAACTACAACAGCATTGGCTAAGTTGCGGCGTTCTCGCAACAATCGGTTATCCTTAACCAGCACAGATCCGGATTTATTATCCCCCAAACCCTCAGTAGTTAGAAGCATTCTGCAAAATATATCAGCCAGTTTCTTTTTGTCGCTACTACGACAATACCATCGAATTTAAAGTGTTTCAGATAAAGTATTGGTTAAAGATGTCCAAAATATCTGGAAATATCTGAGCCGAAAAGATTCAATTGTATGGTTTTAAATGTTAGCCTCTACCTCTTTTTTATACCCTGAACAGGCTATATTAGCTTGTCACGAAGTTTGTAACACCAGAAGGAAGGGTCGGAGACCCTATAAAGTATATATACAAATGATCAGTATGTCGAGACGAGGTGATTTAGCCATGTCCGTGTGTCTCTATATACATATACGAACTAGTCCTTCAGTTTTTAAGATATCCTTTTGAAATTTTTGCAAACGTCATTTTCTCTTCAAGAGGCTGCTCATTTGTCGGATCTGCCGATATCGGACCACTATAACATATCGCTGCCATACGAACTGAACGATCGGAATCAAGTTCTTGTATGGAAAACTTTCATGTTTCACAAGAAATATTCACGAAATTTTGTATAGATTATTTTTTGAGGCAACAATGTAATCTCCAAAGAAATTGTTCAGATCGGATTACTATAGCATATAGCTGCCATACAAACCGAACGATAGGAATCAAGGGCCTGTATGGAAAACTTTGGCATTTGACGTGGTATCTTCACGAAATTTGGCATGGATTACTGCTTAAGGTAATCATATAATCTCCATAAAATTTGTTCAGAACGGATTACTATCGCATATAGCTTCCACACAAAGTAAGCACATTACTAACAGAAATGCACCTGTGAAGGGTTTTTAGTTTCGGTGCAACCGAAGTTAATGTTTTTCCTTGTCATGAATTAAATTTGATAACCAATTACTTCATCAGCAGTTGGATAAGAAAATTTAGATCTGCTTTATTGGCGTAAACATTACACGGTTATAGCCGATAGAGATTCTTACACAAATTAAATACTAATATGTTCTGAGAGAAATTAAGGGAGAGAGAGAGAGATCTCACGAAGGATGGAATGAAAGCCTAATAAGTTTAGATAGTTTTTAAGTGCCAAACCTATATGAAACTTTGAAAAAATTATTTTGTTGTTGAATACTTATTTCGATCATCTATAACTTTGAAAACAAAGCACCTTTAAACTTTCCTTAATCTTTAAACAGATTTTTCACAAAATTTTCCAATACCGATGCAAATGCAACTCGTAGACAAATTATACGAACACTTTTTTATATGCTGCACAGAGTATATTAAGTTTGCCAATATGTTTTTAACACCCAAATTAAACATTGGAAAACCTAAAAAGGAATTATAAAGGATCATGATAACGAACTGAGTCGAGTCAGTCATACCCGCCTATCTGTCCGTCTATTCCCACAGTTTTTGAAATACTGCACTAAAATTTTGCACACGTCCTTTTCTTCCAAAGCAGCTACACTATTGTAGGAGTCTCCAATATCGGGCCACTATAGCATATAGTTGTCAAGCAAATTGAAAGTACGAAGAAGTGCTTGTATGGAATACTTTTTTGTTTGGCACAATATCTTCAGGCGATTTCGCATGGACTATTGTCTAAAGTAACGCCATAATTTCCGAATAAATTGTTCAGATCGGACCACTAAGCATATAACAGCCTTAAAAACTGATCAAACAAAATCAAGGCCTTAAAGGGACTTTTTTTTTACGAAATGTGTAGCCTCACAAAATTTGTCATGAAATATTTTCCAAGGTAGCGATACCATCATGTCGTCCGAATAGGTGAATACACTCCAGCTTTGCGAGTATTCGACGCAGTACCTGCTGAGGCAAGCATAGGAAAAGGCAGTCCTCCACTCCGTTTGAGTGACCAGGTGGCAAAAGACCTGGCTATACTTGGAATCTCCAATTGGTGCCAAGGAGCGAAAATGAAGAACGACTTGCTCTTTTAAACTCGGCTATTAGCGCGTAAGCGGTGTTTACGACAATAAAGAGGAAGATCTACGGTACAATCTCCGAACAAAATGCTTTTTATGTGTGGAGAGTATTGTAGCTTCGGTGCAACCGAAGTTAGCTTTTAGTTTATTAATTATAAATTAAAAATGTTACTCATTAAAAGTGACTTCAAAGCTCGAAAATATACAAAAAAGTTAGGTTATCCCTTCACGATTACGAATTTACATGCCAAAAATTAATATTGAATAAAACTGCAGTTACTAAAATTATATTTTTTGTGAAACAAAATTTTCAATTATAATTTCCCGACAGTCGTGGATGATGTGATAAAGAATAATGTTATAAACAAAAACAAACGCAAATTATTTATTTTGAAACTAAGCTAGTTTTTATTTGAAACCATGCTCAACTTAAAAATATGAAAATCAACAAATAATTTTTATTTTCAACTAAAATAAAATATGTTTTAAATATGTAGCATTTTTTCGGGATTAGTATGCCGCATACGCGTAATTTATGGTTATGGCTCCCATGCCATGTTACTTTGTAAGCAATAAACGGCGTGGGAGCTGCTACATTTATGTATTTACTTATTAACAATTACTTCTTTCATTTAATCATAAATAAAGGTACTTAAAACAATTGATTTTTCGTAATTTAAAGGTTCATTGAGCGCACAACATTTATTCATGGTTGTTATTCTAGTGGCATTAAACATTTTATAAGTATTTTTAGAGAATGAGAACGTTCGTATGGAGCTGAGGCTTCAACGGAAGACAATTGGTAAGAAGCCAGGGCGAGAAACACATAGCTCATTAAAACAAAAAAAAAAAAAATAGAGGGGATTTTAGAATTTAGAGATCTAAGTGAAGTGGTTGCAACTACTTAGGTTTTTTAGAATAAATAAAAGTTCGAATCAGATCTTAAGATGCTACAGTCCATAAGGATGGTGAAGATGCACATGTTTATAAGCGAAAGGTGTAAGGTGACAGCCTAAATAAAATACCTGGTTATAGCAGATCTGGAGAGAATTACGTGTTCTTTACGTTAAACACAAATTGGCCACTACCGTTGCTAGGTCTGTGAGAAAACTTTCAGAGTGAGTAGTATAGATGTGGAGCTTTCCAAGCGGATATAAAGAAGTGGTCCAAGAAAATTGACAGATGTTGGTAAAGTTTGAGTAAATTAGATCTACGTATATAACGGGTGGTCCAAGTCGAGGTACTTTTTTCAATAGCCCTTTTTTTGCACGCGCGAGTCGTGTCAAGCTGTCATGTTATTTTTGTTTAATATTAGAAAAGAAAGAATGAGTTTCGCGTGTTTCGCGCAACCACGTCCAGCACGTGAAAAAAGCCTAACAGCCGGAGCTGAGAATGTACACGAAAACCGAGGAGAGTCGATTCGACGCCGTTCACAGCAATTCGGACTGACGTATAGAATGACTTGATGCATTTTACGTCGAGATCTTAAATTGAAAGCATACAAAATATGTGCAAGAACTGAAGCCGGTCGACCGGCTTCGCTTCGCTCTATGGGCTCTCGAAAAATTGCAAGAAGATACGACGTTTTCGATGTTTTTTCTTTAAAAAAAAAAGTAGGAAACCACGAATGGATTAGCCTTTATTACCTACTTAAGGACAATTACATGAACGATAAATGAACGTAGTGGCAGTTACCTATAAATTTGAGAAGCATAGAAAGTGTGCTAACATTGAATTCAGCATCCCTAGAAATATTAAGAGAAGGTCGTTTGATATGACTGAAAGCAGACTCGAATTCAATATTGCACCCAGAAATGAAGAGCTACAAAGCAGAAACCGCTGTATGCCCTATAGCATCGAGCACATCTTCATTCCTCTCTCTCTCTCTCTCTCTCTCTTCAAATGTACTACAGGAGTTGGATGAAAGGTGCTTAAGTACTCGCGCGATAAAAAGACATAATCGTTCACGTTTCACAAGCAATATAACCTGAATAGGGCACGTTGGCATTCCGGGAGCTGAGGACAAACGCTGCATTCAGTGGTGTACCACTAGGGGAGAGGCATACAGAAGGAAGGTTAATTTGGAAAAAGCTACACAGGCTGTAGTTGCAATACTTATTGTGATCTAACTGTGTAGTCACAAACAAATTTGCAAAAATCGGAAAAAATCTATTATTTTTTGACATTTCTAGGCACGAATAAACTCTCCTTGCCCACAGGGAACGATTTATGTGTATATTTATCATTTTTATCTTGACATTTTTTACGAATTTTGCAAATATATAACTCAAACATTTCAGTTAGAACAAAAGTGAGTAGTAATAGTTTTTTCCCTGTAATTTACTTAATTTTATCATTGTTTATGTTATAAATTCAAGTTATTTTTATGTGCAAAAAATTATTTAATTTTGCATTTGTGACATTTTTATTTGAATTATATTTGATTCGGGTACTTCTTAGGTTCAAATTATGCGCCGCTAAGCTTAAGAAATAACAGGAAATATTTAAAAAAAATTATAATAAATAATTTTTCATTATTTCTTTCTTTTCGTACTTTGCTTATCTCATTGAGTGTTGCCGCAATATAGTCATATAATCATTAATATTTGTACTAACTTGTCATATACTAACAAAATGGTTTATAAAATTGTGGAAAATCGATTCGATCCATTATTTAATTTTAAAGTATAAATTCTTATGTGCTTTGGGAGATAAGATGTAAAAAAATCAGTAACAAAGACTTGTATATAGCAGTAGACCTATATTCATAAATATTTTAAAAATTTCTTTAAAAATAAAATTATATGCCTTCTTAGAAAAATAAATATTGATTAAAATTTTATAGCGACAACATAGTTTGGGCTTGCAGGTCAATTTCCATAAATATAACTTCTTTAATTTACATTTTCTTTAAAAATGTCCTAACAAATTAAAAAAAAAATATTGTTAATTAACGTTACTGCTCAAGAAATTGGAAGGAAATTCATGCTAATTAACATTAGAGCTCATTATGTCCTTTTACAATAAAAAATCATTTATACAAAATAAAAAATAAATAAGAACTTTGAAATAGAAATAAATGTGAAATTTTTTTTTT
>NW_017534852.1:2231846-2236533 GCF_001853355.1 Bactrocera latifrons
ATATTAAACTTTTAAAAAGTTTTTAAACAATTTGTTGATGTTTATAGCAATTTACAAAAACAAAATTTATGTGTTTTTAACGAATAAGGCACGTTGTTGACTCTCAAATCTAAAATTTAGCTTCCAAATATTTCATTTAAATTTATATTTGAAAATTTCATATTTATAATTATAAAAAGGAAACAATTAATGTGCTCTTTTAACCGTTATGTTGGATAATTAAAATATATTTTTAAGCTGCTGCATAGGCTTTTTAGGTAAATCAAGTTTGTTGACTATTTTATAACAGATCACTTTTGGTCAATTTAGTCTTTTATGACATTGACAAATTTCCGAAAGATTAAAACATCTATAGTATGTGCTGAATAAAAAAAACTTTAAATTTCTAAAAGCAATTATTAAATGCACTTTCTGTAAACCAATCATGAACAAAGTTAAAAATAAGTACAATTAAGTAAGTCTCCAAAGTCATATTTAAAAAAAAAATCAACATTTTTTAAAAAACAATTATCAACAAAGTTAAAAAATTAGTACAATTTGCACAAAATATCCAAAATGTTATTTTTTGAAAAACTATTTAAAAAATAAGTACAAAAGAAATTTCAGTATTCTCACTTTAAAAAAAAAAAACATTTAAAAAAAAGTACAAAATTCAGGAAATTCCGAAAGTCTCATTTTATGAAAAATATTTAAAATACAATAAATACAATTATTACGAAATTTCCAAAGTCTCACTTAAAAAAAAAAAATGTAAAAATATTTATTATAGTAAGTAGTTTCCAAAATTTCGAATTTAATTTCATTAAAAATTTCAAAGAATCATTCGTTTTCTTTAAAAAAAAATACTAAATAAGTACAGGTACCTAAATTTCAATTCTAACCCTTTTAAAAAAAACCTTTGTTGGTGTTATGACAAGTTTTACTGGCAAATTTCTGGCTTCATAACTGACAATTTTACGTTTATTATGATTGTACATTAATTTTATTTAAAATTTTGTAATTGTATTTACGCAGTAATTTTCTTAATTCTCTCTCGCAATAGCTTAACTAAAACTGCATATTTAATAGCCTCTCTTTTATTCACATATGTTGTGTATTATAGCAATCGAATAAGATTATAATAAAAATATAAACCATAAACATAAGTGTTATGTGCTGGAAATTACATATTTGGAAAAGCGGCTTATCTCTCAGCATGTTTCGTATTTAATATGGTATTTCATAAACAAAAAAATATTTAAATATTTATTCTCTAAACAAGGTATATTAAGTTCGCCACGAAGTTTGTAATACCCAGAACTAAACGCCACAGGCCCTAGAAAATACTTCTGTAAATGCTCAATACATGACGAGTTGTGTCGATTTAAGCAAGTGTAAGAGCCTTAGAGATATCGCTTTGAAAGCAACTCATTTATCGGAACCACCGATATCCACTATAGCATACAACTGCCATACAAGCTGAATGAACGGAATCAAGTGCTTGTATGGAAAACCTTTTCATTTGACAAGATATTTTCACAAAATCTGGCATGAATTATTGTTAAATTCAATCTCCGCAGAAGTTGCTCAAATCGTGTCACTTTAGCATATAGCCGACATACAAACTGATTGAACAAAATTCAGATATTGTAAGGAATCATTTATATATGTGAAGCGTATTATAGCTTCGAAAACCGAAGTTAACGTTTGTACTTCTTTTAAATCGCTTTTTAGGAGCTTGGTTTCTTGAGTTGAAATACAGTTTTTTTAACAATAAATTAATTTACAGGTTGAGTGCATATAAATAATATACATAAGTGCTAAGTCGAGATACGCCTTTTGGTCAAATTTCCGCCGCAATACAAGGTGCGTTAAAAAGTAAACAAGACTCAAAACAAACAGAACAAATGTTTTTTTAGTTAATCAATTTATTTTATTCAAAATAGTCTCCTTCTGCTTCAATGCAGCTTTTTGCAAAGTTCACAAGCATGTCGAACGAGTGGTTTAGCTCGTTGACCGGTATGGCCGCCAGAATGCCGGTACAAGCCCTCTGAATGGCCTCTACGTGTGCATAATGCTTTCTTTCATGGGAAAATGCATCATATCAGGAGAAGACGGAGAGTCTTTAATGGTTAAAATGTGATTTTTGATTAAATAAACGTCTTTCGAATGTTGGATTCTGAGCAATTTTTGGTCGTCAGTCAATTTGTGCGGAACAAACCGTGCACACACATTTCGTAAGCCCAAATGTTCGTTGAAAATACGATAAACCGTTGCTTTTGAGACGTTCAATTGCATTTCCATGAATTTCAATGATGATTTCGGCTGATTTTTGACGAATTCACGCACTTTGAAAACGTTGAAAGCACTCATGCACTCTGCTACGGTATAAGCAATCATCGCCATAAATTTATTTCATCAATTGAAACGTTTCCGTAAAATTTCTACCAATTTTAAAACAAAATTTAATGTTGGCTCTTTGTTCGAAGCTCATTTTCGCACCGATAACACAAACATACTGACACTTAAAACGCATTAACTTCACTTCTAATCGATGAAATGTCATGGAATTCTCACTGGAGACAATCGATAAAGTTAGCAGATTTTAACGCACCAGTCCACATATAGATGGACCAGGACGCGCTAGACTAAAAAAGTCCTGTTTACTTAACGCACCTTGTATATAACCAATGTCATTTTTACTATTGTAAAAAATCATAATAAACGTATAACTGTAGTTCGAAAGCATTACACTATTTTCTATTGCTATTATTATTCACTTTCTATATTGCTTACTTTTTATTTATAATGCTAATATAATAATTTTTTTCATTTCACTGTCATTTGCTTAAATTGAGCGGCGCAAATTTTTGAATTTCAGGAATAGTTGTGCTTCAGAAATTTTGTATAATATATGTATATATGTATGTAATTTGAAATGAAATATATGCATCACTTAACTTTTTGTAGTCTCAAAAATTTCGCTATAAGTACAACTGTGGGCAAAGTGTGTGGTGAAAACAAAAACCAAGCGCAATTCACCACAATTTAGACATTATTTTCACATAATAACAATTATGTTGCATATAAACTTGTCATCACAACTTTGCCACCGTTAAAAATTATTAGCAATTTTAATAAAATCGCAACAAATTCATAAATATTTGAATGTGAATGTGTGTGTGTATGATAAGTTTCGGTCGGTAGGTATTTTTGTGTGTTGTACGGAAATTATACGTAAATATATAGTATATATTTATGTACGTATTTACATATGTATAGTTTAATGCATAAATTATGTATGTATTTAGGTTTAGCATTTGTATTACCATTTGTTGAAGATCAGTGCTTTGATTTGCAAATTTAAGTAAAAATGTTTTGGAGTTTTTTTTTTTTTTTGGCTTGTTATTTTATAGAAAATTTTGCAAAGTAATATTCAATTGCGTTTACTACGTTTTTTGGATTTTTTTAGATAACACTTTTGTTGCATTTTTTTTTTTCTTTTTTTAACTGTGTATTTAATGTATGCAATGATAGTTCCAATTGATGACAGAAAACACATCTTTTTTTGCTACACCAATTATTGGTAATTAATTTGCCATACATTTTACAACGCAAACTTTGCTCTACTACTTTCCATAACAACTTTCTTTCTTTTATACAAAAGTGATTTTCATGCCGTGTATATCCTCGAAAATTGTATTTTTTCCATTTGGGAGCCATGTAGAAACTTAAGATATATATTTCTTCGAACAACTTAAAAATTATTTCCGATTCTTTGCTCAAAACTAGCAACTATACACATACAAATAGCATTTAGCGCGTTATTAAGTGACGCCATGTAGCGGTTTCTTAAAAAAAATTGTTTTTTAATTTTTTCAGAATTTGTCTCAATCAATGCAACACTGTTAAGCGTGCTACTTTCGTGGTCTCTTGCAATGCTTTAATTGCAAAACAATTTTTATCCATAGTTAAATCAAACAAAATAAAGGGGCTGGGTGTGGGAGAGCTATAAGCAAAACAGCAACAACAAAATAAAAACTATTAACACAACTGCTATTGTACATAGTAGTGGATATACACTGCGTGTAATGAGGCTCGTTAACAACTACATTGATGCTGGGCCAAAACGGCGCAACAAATCAACATTTGTACAGTGCAAAAATTATTCAAATATTAATATCACAACATGAGATCATTTGTAAACTTCCTGACGCATGCGCGCACTCATTCAAACACACACTCATGCATACAAAATTGCACACAAACGCAGCCAGTCTCCCACACACACATACACACTGCTGACTTCATTGTATAACAGTATTTTATATAGATAACGTATATTTTTACATATATATATAGGTATATATATACAAATTAATTTATAATATTGTTTATCTTTTAATGCTAGTATGGTTAGTGTAATTTGAAACAACAATAACAATAGTTTCACCTAAAATTTAAGTAATTTTACACGAAACAAAATGCATCACATATAATATAACGGAGAAAAATAACTGCAATTGCAAGTAAATATTTGGGGATGACAGAGTTAGATTTGTGGTGTAAAACTGTGTATTTTATAGGCGGTATTTAAGAAATTCAACTGCTGAAACTATACACGGATGCCATGGCTATAGTCGTATACAAGTGTATGCTAGTTGATTTAAGCCCAACAAGCGTACATAATAGCAAGGCAAATATAATT
>NW_017534852.1:2240033-2260626 GCF_001853355.1 Bactrocera latifrons
ATTTAATATTATATTTAGTTTTTTTTTTTGTATTGTAACTGATAAACCAAAAACGTTTACCAAATTTAGAATTAATTTCACAAGAAGGCAGCCAATCAAACTCTAAATCACTTTTGAAGTGATTGATTTGCAAAATCAAACAAAAAACACACATCAACAATTTTATTAGATATTTTAAAGGCATTTCATGCCATTTTTATGGATTTGTAAAGTTTCATGAAATAATTTTATAGTACATATTGCCGAATAGTTTTAATGCAACTTTGTATATTATATACATACATATTGAAGATAATATGTAATTTTATATAATATCCAAAAAATATATATTTTTAAGCAATTTTTGATAACTAATAAAATTTATTATTTCATTTTAATTGCAAGTATTTTTAAACACCGTGAATCACATTTCGCTGGAACTTAAAAATGTTTAAATTAATACTAATCTACAAATTTTGATTTATAAATTCTTTTTTAAAATATGTTTAAATAAGTACACATTCATAAATTTTAACGTTTGCCGCAAATCGCAGTTATTTAAGTTTATTTTATATTAATTATTTACTTTATTTGGAAATTTTTGGTTTGCTTTAAGAAAATTTATTTGATTATTTTGTTGGTCTTAAATCAGACTAGATCAAAACAAAAAAAAAAACCTTACAAAAACAAACTCCACGCTATTTACACAATTTGTTGTGAGTGCTGCGCAAATTTCATATTATATACATATTTGCTTAATGCATACTTTTTTTTTTTTGTTTTTAATTTTGTTGTATTTGTTTTACACATAATATTTTTTTTTAATTTTGTTGCATGTACATATTGGCTTTTTCAATACTTGTATCATTTATTCTCAATTATTTAAGTGCTCTATTTGTTTAAATTATTCGCAATAACTTAAACGACTTGTTGGCCATGGACATCGGGTTAAAGAAGTGCAATAAACCCTGTAGAATAGCAAGTACCTTGCTTAAAGACTTTGTGCAAACGCCTACAAAAGCAGTTTATCACCACAAAACACCCCACTGCGGTTTTAAAATTAAATAAATATTTATATACATAATTATAGCATCATTTCGACATCAAATGCAGCTCAACAGGTAACGCCATTGCCTAAATTTACTTTTAGGCATAACCAAATACATATTTACAGTTATGAACATACACACACCCACTTACACACATACCAACATTGTTTTGTAAAAGAACAATAATAATAGACATTAATACACCATTTACGCTCGCATTTGAAATCACATTATTATTCCTCAGTTGCAAAAGTTCAATGGAAATTATTGTAGTAGCACGCGTAACACACAGTAATTGAGATTGAGATGGAGTTTGAAAACACAAACTAGCAGTTTTGTAGTTGACGTCATATGGTAACACTTAACAGCTTTCATGGCTGTGTAGAACTTGGAAATAATTTAAGCGTTGTTTGAAAAAATACATAAATGTAATAATAATTCCGCTTGCTAAAGGTACACACAGCATATATAGCATATTTTCAACACTTTTCAACTTCTTGTAGTTGTTATTTAAGAAAAGAATATACACTGCCTAAGCGTAAATAAAATGTGGGAGCGAAGCAAGCACGTAATTACTTCTTAAAGCTAGCACAAATATTAGAAAATCCACTAATTTTAAGTTACTTAAGTGCGTAATCGCCAAATATATAAATATATATATATATCTGTATATCTGTCTGTATAGATTAATATTGTAGGTATACAGCAATACAACTCCCAATTTTTAAATTAAAAATCTAAGTAAATGTAAAAAAAATTAAATAGTTTTTAAAGTTTACAGTTAGAAAGTAAAAAACCCGTTAAATTAAGTGCTGGCAGAAGCGTTCGAGGCCGCACTGCTGACTGGCTCCTCTTTTTTGACTGACGCTGGCACCAGTGCTAGATTAGCACCTTCGACAGCGTGTAAGCCACTAACCAGGCCGGCATCAACAGTGGCTTTAGCATTGAAATCTTCAAGCACTGTAGACTTTTTAATCACCCCCGCAGCGTCCACATCCTCCAATAATGCTACCGCTCCTAGTGGTGGTGGTTGTTGCTGCAGCTGCTGCTGCTGCTGCTCCTTTACACAACGCACTGCCTCCTCGATCCCTGTGAGCTTTTGTAAGCTTTGCAATGTCTCCTCATTGATTGTATGCTCCGGTGAGATGTTCTCTTTGATTTCTTGCTTAACTTCGGTGGGTATGAGCGCAATATCATGCTGTTCTGTTGGTAGTGTAATATTGCCGACGCCACTTCCATCAGAACCAACTGATAAAACGTCATTTGTGTTGCCGCTGGCACCAGTTGTAATACCAGTGTACGTATTTGTTGTTATTGCTACTGTTGGTGTTGTAGTAGCCTCATTTCCAAAAGAGAGATTTTGTCGAAAGACCTTACTTAACTGTTGCGAGGCATGGACGAATTTTTGCAAGAGCTGTTGTGAGGAGGCGTCACTTAAAGTGCAGTCACTAACATTGAAAGCTGCGAAATAAAGTGCAAGTAAAGGGAAAGCTCATCATCATATATCATTATAAAAGATTTATTACAGTGGGGTTTAAATGTATGCAACTGAAATACTAGCCAAACCAAAAAGTACCCCACAATATGTTTTTTATTTTATATTCAGAGGTACACCTATGTAATGTGAAATGATCGATTTTCATATTTCGATAGGTTATACCTTTGAAAATAATTTAAAATTTTAAATCGATATCACAAATAGTTTTTGAGTTACAGCCTTCTAAAGTGTAGCCCCTCAAGGCAGTCAGCCTGATGGAGCTAATTTTATTTGAAGGCGTTTTCCTTAAAAATTTATTTTTCCAATCTTGCTTGAGTGCTTACTTGAGAACAAATGATCCGATCACTAACAATTTTTTTCCGCATGTTCTTTATATAAAGGGTGTCGAAAAGATATGTAACTTTCAAGAAAAAATGCAACGAATTTTATATTATGGCCAAGAATTTAGCATTATTATAAAAATAAAACTTGTAATTATGTTTTAAAAATGCGTTCCAATAAATTCTAGCATGGGCAACTCGCCTCTAAGTACACACCGAATATTCTCTTCCAAGGCGCCAATAGCGCTTATATAGTAGGCGCTTATCTCCCTAGGCATTCACATAAGCCCGCAAAAAATAGTAGGTATAAATCGTACGATCTTGAGGACAGCGCCACCGACCCACTACGCGGAATAATGCGCACATCAAAAGTTTCTTTCAATAAATTGATTGCTACACAGGCTGCATGGCATTTAGCGCCGACTAAAGGTCCTTCACATCAACACACTCCAATTCAGGCACTAAAAAGTCTTTAATCATGTCTCTATAGCGGTACATAGACAGAAATGATTCCCTCTGTCCATAGCGCACACCAGCAATGGATTATCGTCATTCCAAATATGACAATTTGGTTTATTAATGTGCCCATTCAACCAAAAGTGATCTTCATCGATTGGTTGACATCTCATTTTGGGTCCATCCATCGAACGTGCGACGCGCTTGATAGTCGTTCGGCTAAAATTCCGATCCTTGGTTGCTCGACATATCCACTCTGTTTGTATTTTGATAAAAAATTTGCACGGTTTGCAAAAGTTGTTCCGAAGTAAATTTGTTTCTTATGAAATTGCATACCAAATTAAGTATAAATCAAGAACCAGTTGTCAAAAATACCTACTCCGAAGTATTGGCGCATTGATAATCACGTCTTAAAAACACCCGTCAGTTCTCCAGTTTTGGCAAGCCAAAAACTAGATCTCTGATAAATAACGGCATAAGATGGCAAGATTATACAGATGATATTGTAATAATAGCAATAGGAGAATTCGTAAACACATGATTCGTATGATATTATACGGAGCATATTCGTGCTATTTCCTATGATAAGTAAAATAAAAATGAAAGATGTTCCTATTCACTAAACGAAATATCTGGAGGTAACATTTGAACATGGAACAGCTACATGAACCATGCGATCAGTAAAGCGACAAGATCACTAATGACAGCTGGTAAGATATAGGGATCTCTACGCTCACGATACTGCACAGGATGTGTCCAACCATTGTACAACTAATAATCGCTTATGGAGCAATTACCTGGTCGGAGTGAAAGTAATCTCTGCCAGCACTGCCGTAAAAGTCCAAAGACTAGCGTGCGCTTGTATAACATAATGCATGAAAACATGTCTCACAGTGGCAGTAGAAGTTTTGATTGACCTTATTCAAAGTTATAAAGCTTTCACAAAAGAAAGACCTATTAACCATGAACTTAGAAGGGACAGGAAAAAGAAAGATCGCATCATCCACAAAAATAACGGAAATAAGGAAAACAATTCCTCTCTATCTCTCTATCTAATTTTAATGTAGAGATGATATTTCGAAGACAATGAATTTCACTTCAAATTCAGCATAAGTTTAGGATAAAAAATATCGTGGCAAGAAAAATTTAAAAAAAAAAGGTTTTATACACAGATGGATCAAGGACAACAGAAGAAATTGGGCCCAAAAAAAAGCTGTTCCTCATGGGCAGTCATTTTCCAAGCAGAAGTATTCGCCAGCACCTCATGCGCTTACTCAGCAGAACACCAATTAAGTAGCATATAGTAATTTGCCGGACAGCCAAGCTACACTGATGGCAACATCATCACGCACATGATTTGGGAATGGCACGGAATAAACGTCGGCTACTTTGGGCACAGAATTTGAAGGAAATTAAGTAGCAGACAAACTTGCAAAAGAAGCGGCATCGACCTCGTCGACGAGACCAGAGCTCATTTCCCACTAGGCCCTTACACCATTAAGATGGAACTAAGATATGAGGAAAAGAAAATAAGGGTATAGTAGTGACGGAATTGGACAAACAACGAATAGACGGTTACAACACCCGCAGATTTAAATATATTTAGCAAAAATAACTAAAGAATACTAACAAGATTTCCAACGGGATATGCACAAAATAGGAATGAGCTCTGACGAAACTTGTTGCTTCTGTGAGCTAAAACTCGAGGCGTGGGCGCACATCTTTTCGGAAAGCATAGTCAAATGGCTAGACGAATGATGACGCATTAGTGCAAAATCACATTAAATCCATCAATCACTCAAGTAGCCAGAATTTTAAAAGCTCTCTAGGATTGAAAGGAACAATATAAAAGAATTAGAGGGCACAATAGACCTATGATCGCGGTGCGTATCCTCCGTATCTATCTGTCTATGGTATTGTATTTGTGAAAGGTATTATAGATTTGGGTTAACTTTGTTTCTTGTTTTAACTGAAATCAGATTCACTAGCGAAGAAATATCTCACCTGTAGCATTATTAATGGCAACAATTGTGTTCAAAGTAGGTGGAAGCATAGCTGTAGGATTTGTTTGTGGTGGCGTACTAGCCGCTGACGATGATTGTGTCTTATTCTCAGGCGATGAGCTACGCTGAAAGAATAGTGAACGTAATTTATCCACAGCGCCTGGATTCGCCATCCATGAGACTTTACGTTGGCGTTGTTGGGATTCTTCCGTTGTTAACGGCGACGCAGAAGACGAGCTCAAATCGGTTGTCGAATTCTTGGTGAGCGTAATGTCGTTATCATTGTCATTGAAAACGGCAAGTGGGCAACGGGTAGTAGCTGCATTTAAGAGTTCATCGCGCAAACTGAGCTCACCAATAGCACCAACATTACCACCAATACCATCAGTGGAGTCACTCGAGCTACTGGAAAATATGGGTGACAGCGGTGAGGATGTCGTTGTTGATGATGAATTCGAGTGCAGCGACGCCGGCGATGTCGATGATGAAGAGGACGAAGACGAACAGCTGGGCGATAATGAAGTAATGTTAGAATTCTGTGTGTTAGTGGTAGTGGTGACAGTGGCGGCGGTCGCTTGGCTGTCGATTGTGGAAATTTTATTAGTGTTTGGCGGTGAGAGTGGTTGTTGTGGTTCACTTGGTTGCGGTATTGTTTGCGGTGCTGGTTGTGAAATTTCTGCTTGTAGCGTCGGCATTTCGGCTATGGTTTTTGTACTATCAACTTCTTTTTTAGAAATATTCTGACTAAAATCAGGAATATTTGTGCTTGCGTTGCTGCCGCTGTCTTCGGCAATGGCGGGAGTTGGCGGCGTGACTATAAGTGTTGTAGGTTGCACAACAATCTTGTCGCTTTCGTCACCGTGTTTAATAGCAGTTGTGACTTTATCTTCTTGACTTGCTATTGCTGAATTTTCACCCGCCGCTTTCGTGTCAACTACTGGTACTACCGCTGCTGTTGTTGTTGCTGCCGGTTCTACTGACTTCGCTTGTGCACCAGAGTATATGGTGAGCTTGGCATTTTCCGGTGCATGTTTAGCGATCGGCGTAGGCGGTAAATGAATCGGTGGTGTAATTGGCGGCAATGAGCGACTTGATAATGGCACGCGTGGATCTTCGTAGATTTTCGATACTAGAAAACGTGAGCGTTGCGACGATGAAAATCGTTTAATCGATTGGGTCGACGATGTAACAGTAGCCATTGAGGGCAGCGAACTGGACGTTGGGAGTGAGCTGGATGTCGCCGCCGGTAGGATGCTCAATGAACTCTTATATGGCATATCAGCGGGCATAGAAACGGTACTACCATTGCTGTTGGTGGCGAGCGACGATGTAGATGATGCAGTTGAGGGCGGTGTTTGAGCCAAGGGCGAGGTAACTGGACTGTCTTCGGTGACACGAAATACCTGAAAACGACTGCGATTTGGCGAAGAAGATGGTGAAATTGTTGGTGGACTGGGCACCGGTGAGCGCAGACGTGCACCGGTTTTTCGCTTCGCTTCCAACTTCGTATTGACCGCCGATGGTGCTGGGGAGGCGCTGGCGGTCATTACGCTAGTAGACTCGAAGAGCGGTCGTGTATGGCAGGTCAATGAGATTTTGCGTGAGCCCATATAGTAGCCGCTGCGTCGTTTATTGGCCGCGCCACATGTATATGATTTGTCCGATTGTAATTGCGCCTGCGTTTTTTCATTACGCGAACACATTGAGCGCACGTTATCCAGTACACGCGTATAGTCCATGTGCGCCTCGCTGCCCACCTGAGAGAGAAGATAAAAAATAAAGGGGAAAAATTTAATATCCTGTAATATTATTGCCAGTGTAGACATGCTATTTTTAATTAAATAAAAATTATTGAGAAGCAGGTAAGCAGAATAAGTATATGAACCGTTATTTTCCATTGCATATGCATATATACAAATATATTATAATATTAAATACGTGCAAGACAAATAAATGTAAGCGCCATTTAGCAAGCAAAAAATAAGCCATTCCATCAGCCAGCAATTTGTAGAGTCTAATGACCTTACTTACACACTCCGCTGATTTTGTCGTCTGTTGGTTGTATAAATCCGTGACATGTGGCACTATTTGTAATTTTTCAAACTTGAACGCAAAACATGCAAAGTACAAAATTATGTTCATGATTTTCGTTTTCTAATGAGTTTTCAAAGGCATGTTATATAGTATTGGAAGATTATAATGATACTTTAATCATCGACCAGCAATCTAATTAGGAAATTAGAACTCATAGGCGAGCATGAATCTTCAACTAACAGTCTCTGCACAATTAATTAAATTGTAATTATTGTTCTATGGTTTGTAAAATTTCTAAGATATAACCGAAATTTGTACGACTGCTCCGTAACAGCACAAAACTAGTCCTTGTTTCGAGTAAGCTCGAATAATATTTCTCTTTGTAATCAAAGTGCGAACGAGCGGCTGGCTGAAGCGAGACGTGTGTCTGTGAGTAGTGCAAACCGATAATGTAGCGTTCGTTAAAGCAGTGTCACGCTATTAAATTCTGTGTCAAACTCGGTAAATCTGCGACAGAGACGTTTGATATGATCAAGCACTCTTACCCAGATGTTTCTTTAGTAAGAACAGGGGTGTTTCATTGGCACCAGGCCAGGTTTTTGGAGGGCCGGCAAGAGGTCGCTGATGAAGACCGTGCTGGGAGACCTGCGACTTCGACAAACACCGACAATGTGACTCGTGTGCGCAAAATTTTGAGCTTAGACCGTCGATTAAGAATTCTTTTAATTGCACAGATGTTAAATTTATCAAAATCTGTAGTTCATAACATTGTGACGGAGCACTTGAGCATTGGAAGTTGTACCAGGACAACGCCCCGGCTCACACCGCCTTTTTAGTGAAAAGCTACCTAACCAAGACCGGCATTCCAACGCTTAAATACAATAATTTTGTGACGACAGAGGAGATCCAAACAGCATGCACCTCGGCTCTCAAGCCTATTCCGGAGAATGCCTTCCGTGACGCCTTCAACGCTTGGAAATCGTGTTGGCAGCGCTGCATCGACGCAGAAGGAGCCTATTTTGAAAGTTTTTTAAGAATGGTAACGACTCAATCCTATTACATTCCGAACAAACTTTGTAGCATAGCTGTAATACAAACTGAACGACGAGAATCAATTCCTTGTATAACGAACTTTTTCATTTGACGAGTTATCTTCACGAAATACGACATGATACCTTCACGTAATGTCGCATTTGAATAAATTTTTTAATTCGGACCGTATGCTATAGTCCGAACAAATTGTTTAGATCGGACCACAGCCACCGACCGATCAAAATCAAGTTCTTGTTTAACATCAATATTAAATGTACTTCATGATCGCCTGATGAGCTCAAGACAATTTTTCAAATAACACTAACGCTGAAACAATTCAAATAACGAGTTTGTAACACAACTTCAAAGCATCACTTAACTTTTTGTTATTTGCTATTTGTAAAGCCATACTTACCGACAGACGTTTCGGCTCGTCATCGATATCGATTTGCGTGATTGTTGTATTTGATTTGAGCACTTCAGCGATTTTCGTTAGACTCTCTACTTCTAACTTATTGTCGCGTATATCTAGGCGCTGCAAGGTGCTATTTCCACCAAAAGTCAGTATAGAAGCCAACGTTTCGATGCCATTCGCACTAAGGTGTGCACTCTGCAGACCCAGTGTCGTCAGCGTCGTATTACGCATGAGACTATCTTTTATTCGTGTCACGAAATCATTTGATAGACAGTTTTTGCCAATGTTTAGCAATTCAAGTGAATTGGTCTCGGCTAACAAGTTCGCTATGTAGTAGCCAGCCTCTTTACTCAAATTATTATTCCACAAAGCGAGCGCCTTCAAGCCGCTGGGTGTCTTCACCGCGGGCTCGGCACGCGCATCCGATTGTCGTTGTTGCCGCGTGAGTGTATCATTTTTGGTAAGTTTCTCATTTAGCTGTGATGAAGTGGAGAAGTTAAGATCACTACTAATGCTGCCGTCCAGTGAATTGTCACTACAAAGGCTATCTGAACTCTGCGAACGATGACGAGTGGCAGGTGTAATGAAGGTGACCGATGACTCCGTACGACGCATACCCTGACTAGCGCCGCCTGGCGAGGTCGACGGTGGCGGTGGAGTTGGTATTAATCGATTACCATGCGCTTCCTTATCTTTAGACACTAGAGTGTCAGAAACGATAGTGACTTTCGGCAATGAAGGCAATTCATTCAAAACATTTTCATGTATCTCCGCTGTTTTAGTCGCTGTAACTGTTTTTGTTGTTGTTTGCATTGTAGCAATTGCTTTCTCTTGCTCGTTCGACGCCTTTACCACATTGGCATATGTGTTGGCTGTGAAACCCGTATTTGGCGTTATTGTTCTACAATTCGCATCAATATCATCCTCCAATGCGCTAAGTGGCGAGACACCCAATTGTCGTGTGTTCAATGGTGACGGTGGTGTTGGTGTAGAAGTTGGCGTTACTCCCGCGTCAGCCAAATACTCTGTAGACTCAGTAGCTATAGTACCCGTTTCAATGGCTACACCTTTCCCAATATCGTCCATCGGCGCACCGTCAAAGGAGGACGATAGCCGACTATATTCCTCTGGCAAATGCCTACTAATATCACCTTCGGAGGCACTTTCAAATGCAGAATCTGTACTGTGCGTATCGTCATAATCATCGGCCAGCTTTGAGTTTTTATTCACATCTACCGCCTTCGAAGCCGGTAACTGTTGCTGCAGTAATGTTGTTGTTTGCTCCAGCTGTAAACGATCGTCATCAACGATATTAGAAATGGCGGCAGGTGCTTCAGCAATCGTGCAATCACCTTCGCCGGCGGTTACTTCGAAGATACCGGAAACATTTGGCGCGTTCGCTTGCTGGCCTAAGAGTAAATTTTGATTCTGATTATCCTGATCTTGCGCCGCCGGTCCGCCTAACTCGTGATACTTTCTGCAAAGGTCTTCGTCCCCACTAATGTCTGAAATTGTGCTGCTTGTTGTATTGTTGTTGCCATTGTTCTCATCATTACTTGATGGCGAGCTGGCCGATATAGTCTCACAATGGTTGTTACTGTGACTAACGGTTCCTTCAACACTACTACCATTACTGCTGTTGTCAAGCGTTGTGATGCCAGGATCTATCTCCGATGTTGTAATATCTGGAAAAATAAATATAAACATTTAAAATTAAATTAATTAGACATTTTATTTTATTTGTCCGTAATACTACACGGATAAATAAATTAGAGTTACCAACGGTTTGTAAATTTCATTATAAGTAAACTGATAGATCAATTAAAGACTGTCCGGCGATACTCGGGTCTATGTAACCGGAACGGACCCGAATTTTTATTTGGTCAAGGACTGTAAAAAACAGAAAGCATTCCAAACTAGCGCAGGAATGTTGTCTGCCACAATTCAACTTAATTAAAAATATATGATTGACAAAAGTTGAACGAATTTTAACGAAAATATTTCAATAAATTTAAGGGAAAATTTCGAGGAAATTGGGCATATTAAGGGTCTCGGAGAAGGACATTTTGTAATATTATCTCGCTTGGTCTGCATCCCTGATAACCACTGCGCCGTGGAATCTTCTCGGAGATATGTGGGTAGAGAAGAGGCATAATGAGCTTTTTCACAGATGGATCGAAGCTCAAGGGAAAGGTTGAACGAGGAGTCTTCTGTCGGGAGCTCTCAATCAACTCTTCTTTCAAACTTCACATGTACCTCTCTGCGGCTTTTACCCAATGTCTATCAGGAGGGGTGAGAGCAGGGGATCATCTATCTTCGTGTATTCAAGCGCTAGATCTATAGACTTCTTGCGAGCTCAGCAAGCGTCTATCAGCAACCAGCGCTAGTGAGGTTGCGAAAGCCTAACTTCTCTGTAGCAACATGTTGCGGGTGTAAAAAACAATTCTTTTAATACAAAACATATGAAATATAAAATCTTGATAGTAATCGAAACTCACCTATTAACACCATTTCCTCCACACCTTTAGCTTGACCTAGCTTCAAGTCCGTCGCGCTTTCCACCCGCGCTGCCACTCGTGCCAATAAGTCGCTTGCCGTCTTCAGGTTGGAGTTACCCTTATGCGTATCGTTCGATGCGCTTGTCGTCCCCGTTGCCGTAGACGTATCAAATATATCATCACTGGTGATGCTTGCATCTTCAGAGCCACATGCCGCTATGGTATCTGTGGACAAATTCGAGGCACCCTCTTCGCTGCTGCTTTCGCTATTCATGGACAGTAGCTTATCCAACATTGATTGCCCAGTTGGCGCAAATGTACCATTTTTATGATTGCATGATTTTACTGTATCCTCCGTATCATCATCACCGTCCATTTCGTCCAAAGATGACACATTGGACGCTGTTGTTAATGGCACAACAGCGCCAACTGAGGATTTGCCATTTATAATTGTGCTGTTTGCTTGTGACACCGTTACTTCAACTAACACTGCAACATTTGTGACTTTATCTGTTGGCTTCGGCGTGCTAAAAACGTCCGTGGAGTTATCAACATTGCTAACTTTTTGCTTGCTATCTATAACTTTATCTTCACTTTCACTATTTTCCGCGTTTTCGTCGACGCTGCTTTTACTACTGGCGTTGAACGAATCGCTAGAGTCTAAATCAGTTGTTTGTGATGCATCAATTGATGACAAACTGTCGTCGTCATCTATTGCCGCCGAACGATGCAACATCGAACGCCGTTCCAATTCACTGGATTGCAGTATTAATGCGTCGACGATGTAAAGCAGACCCATATCTCTAATATTGTTGTTGCTTATATCAATCAGTTCAATGTAGTGATTGTATTTCAGCAAAGAGCCAATAGCTTCAGCATCTTTACAATCTAAATCATTATGTGCTAGCCATAGCTCTTTAAGTATGGAATTTGAGCGCAATTTAAAACCTGCAATAAATACGAGTTTTTTGTTGTTGTAAATTTATTGCAATACATATAGAAAAAATATAACAAAAGTCAGTCACTTACATAAGCCATCCAGCGCACCCCTCAAACCACAATGTTCCAATTTTAAGGTATGTAAATTGGATGCACTTATCGCCAGTCCCAAACCGTCGGCGCTTTGCTTCGAAATTGGATTGCCTTGTGCGATTAGAACACGCAATTCTTCGCTATGCTTCACCATAGCCATGCAACCAGCCCAACCACGCATGGTCATACCCTTGGAATTGGATGAGATGTCCAATTCATTGGTGGCCTCATAATACTCGATCATTTCGAAGAGTGCACTTGTCGCCCATTCGTCCAGATCACATGATGAGAGATCTATAAATTTGTACTGTACCTGCAAAATATACGGGAGTACGAGAAAAATATATGTTTACAACAACATTTTTTCGCAATCCACCATCATCGAACGTGTCGATTACCCGTTTAAAAATTTCCTCCAATGCTTCACAATCGCTGGCCGCCAATTTAATTGTTTTTAACGATAGCACTGGCTGACGTTGTTGTTTATTTAATTCAACACCTTTCAAGTGATCCAATACAGTCTGTAAGGGTTTTGTTTTATGTTTGCGGCATGACATCACATAGAGTTCGGCAATTTCGGAAATGCTCTTAACCAAACATGCTAAATGAAATGATAAATGATATTAATTTATATATGTATATTTATGTATGTTGTTTGGTAGCTTAATATTTATTTATTTGATAAAATGAACAAATGAAGCAAAGGTTTAATTTAGGCTATAATATCCTTGACAGGTGCATTAAGTACAGCATAAAAGGGTATAAAAAATATGTATATCGATTTTGATCGTTCCGTTTGTATGGCAGCTATATGCTATACTGGCCCGATCTCATTAATTTTAAAGTTGTTTCAAGCAATAGCACATGTCCAATTTCGAGAAATTATTTTGACAATTAAAAAATGTAGGTTGTCTTTCTTATTTCAGGACTAAGAAAAAAAAACACATTTAATCATCGAAAATCGATTTATTTACTTTGCGTGTGCTTTAATACATTTTCGAAGCACTTTTGAAACTCTGATTTAGGTTTCTCCAAAACATGCGCATTGAAAGCATTTCATCATCCTCATACCTTAACAACGATTACAAATCGTTCAACTTTATTACCGAAATTCTCGCTCAACTTATGGTCACCATAATCGGTCTACTGAGAGTACGAATAGTATTCATCATCTTAACACCATCACCCATCTTGAGATCCAGAATTCATTATAATTCGACTGAATAGACCACGTCCAGCAAGCAATGAAGAAAATATAGCACCCTTAGCTGAGAGTGTACACGAAGATCGTGGAGACTCGATTCGGCGCCGATCGCAGTAACTCGGACTGACGTATTTTACGTCGAGATCTTAAATTGAAAACGACATCGCTTTGCTCTATAGGCTCTTAAAAAGCCTATATCACAAAATTGTCACTTTTAGGACGGGGAGCAATCAGAAGAGATCCAAGAGCTATCATTTCACCCCGACAAAAGGGCTTGGTGTGGTTTGTGGGCCGGTGGAATCATCGGTCCATATTTCTTCACAAATTATGCCGGTGAGAACGTAACGGTACATGGCGACCATTATCACGCCAAGATAACCAACTATGGTATATGCTAGCCTGAAATTGAAGCTCATGATCTCGGAGATATTTGCTTTCAACAAGACGGCGCAACTCCCCATACGTCGCATCAATCAATGGATTTATTAAGATAACACTTTAGTGAGAATATAATTTCACGCTCCGGAACAAATTCTTTAGAATGATAATAAACACTAATCTCGAAATGTATCACCCTTTAGTTTAATTTTTTTTTGTACGGGTATAAAAAGAATTCATTTGGTCCTAAGTCAGGACTATATCATCAAAGTGATGCTTTGACTGCTCAAAAATTAAGGTTTTTCAATCGGTTTGTGAGAGAATTTTTTAAAAACCAGCTGTCAAAGAAGTTATTGTGTATAGTGGTATGGTTGCGATATGTCCAGTTGTTTCAAAAAAAATAAACAACCATTTGCTTGAAAGTGCTTCATGCACGAACAACTTTTGTGGGATTCATCTTGTATGACCCATACAAAAGACTGCTCTATTCTTTCGGACGCAGACGCGTAAATTCGCGATGCCCCATTTGTCAGTATTTCGTAGACGTGTGTCGAAGTACTGCTATCGTATTTTTTTAAAGATAACTCTTCAAATAACAAAAGTTCCTCATACAATAAATTGATTCTTATGGTTCAGCTTGTATGGCCAGATATCGGCGGTTTCGACAAATAAGCAGCTTTCTTGGGGAAAGAGACGTGTGTCCAATTTCAGATCGATATCCTAAAAATCGAAAGACTAGTTCCCGTATATACAGACAGATAGACGAACATGGTTCGACTCAGCTCATCACGCTCATCTTTAACATATATATATTGTGACAAAAACGAAATTGTAACTTAAATTCCCCAGGTAAAGGATGTTTCAAAAAAAATGTCTTAAATTGGTAAGACTGAGAGAGAATGTTAGAAAAGACTTACGTTGATTCAGTTTTATCAAAAACACAAGCCTACGAGTGGTACAAAGCCCTCAAAGACGGTTGAGAGATCGTTGAAGACATCTTTCGTTCTGGACGATATTCGACCTCTTCAACCGACTCATCCGATAAAGCTTTTTTCAAAAAGAGTACAGCACACTCACGGTACAGGACTCTTTGGAAATGCTTGATCGTGTGAATTCCGAACCCACATTTATGCAGAGCATTATAACTATCGATCAGACATGGTTTAATGACTTTGACACGCAAACAAGTCAACAATTACCGGAACAGAGTGGAAAAAACGAGCCGAATAATGCTAATTATTTTGTCCGATATTCGAGGTTTGGAGCGTCATGAATTTGTTCCGAAGAGACAATAAGGATTTCTTTTTGGTCGTTTTGAGGCGTTTGCGTAGAAACGGCCGGAATTGTGTAAGAACAATTCGTGGAGTTTACACGATGATAATGCACAATCGCATCGCGATTATGACCGAATTTAAAGCGAAAACGCAAAGAATAACATCGATCAACCACCGTATTCACCAGATTTGACTCCGTGTGATTTTTTTTTTTTTTTTGTTTGTTCCTCCAATTGAGAATTGCCGCTCCGTGGAACCCGTTTTCAGTCGATCGCTGAAAGCCATCCCAAAAATTGCTTATGAAAAGTATTTAGAGGACTGGAAAAATCGTTGGCATAAATACTAAATATTGATGAATAATAAAATACGAGTATTTTGCGATTTATTTACAATTTCCGGGTACTCTTTTATAGGGTTTCCGACATTCTCATCTCGGTGTTACAAACTTCGTAGCAAAGTTATCTTACCCTGTTCAGGCTATTAAAAGAGTACTCTTAAGTACTAACATATAGTATAATATATAGTTCAAGTATTGAATAACATGAAAAGGCCTAGGAAAATAAACAGTTTACATGGCCCAAAAATGTAATTAAATAAAAAAATATGTTTGTACATACCATTTGTACATCCCTTTTTTAAATTTGTAGAAAGCAAATATTATATTTTGCAGTGTACAAAAACAAAGCCAAACACAAATTAGTGAACACCGCAAAAACAACAGCTAAACCCAATGACTTACGGTGTGAAAAATTAAATAAATATTTAAAAAAAAATATACATAAATATTCACATTCATATTTTTAGATATCTGCTGGTTTTGTGCTTTGATGAATCACAAAGAATTACTTTGTACATATAGCAAAATTATTCCCGGCAACGATTCGACAAACAAATAAACTAAGGAAAAACGGAAAATAAACGAAAAAAGAAGAGCACTGAACGAACGACAGTAGACGGACTGGTGACATTGGCATAAACAAATGCATATGTGTGTGTGCTTGCCAAGATGATGAACGTTGACGGGCGACGTCAACTAAAGATACATATGTAAGTATACTGTAGGCATATTTGACGTTATTCGGTGATCGCGAGAAATTTTTAATTGATATGCGGCACAAACCAAAAGGATGGAACTAATTAATTTCTAGTATTAAGAGTACCTACGACAGCTACCGTATGTGTAAACAAATATATATGTATGTGTATAGAACTTTTTGTAGAATATATTTACAAAAATGTGTACGCCATTATTTGGGAAAAACAAAATATGAGAAATCGTTAACTTCGCTTCACAAGCAGATAAGTTTACATAGAAGAACTTGATTTTGATCGTTCAATTTGTATAGCAGCTAAATGCGATAGTGGTCTGATCTAAACAGTTTGTTCGGATATTATTGCTATGCCTTGGATAATAATCCATGTAAAATTTCGGAAAGATATCTTATGAAATAAATTTTTTTTCCAAACAAAAACTTGTTTTTGATTTTTCAATTTGTATTGCAACTACACTAGTCAAAAAAGGAGAATACAACACAACTATTTTTTTTTTAATATCACAAAATTAAGGGAACTGATGATTAATAACTTGTGGGGTATCATTAACGTTTTAAAACTTCTGCTTGATGTTTGGGTGCCGCATAATTTGACGCTGCTGAAACGAAACGAACTCGACCCATTTTTGAAGCGGATGGTGACTGGTGACGAAAAATTGATCGCATACGGGTCGTGGTCGAAAACGGTCGTGGTCGAAAGCCGGTGAATCATGGCCAAGCCGGGATTGATGGCCAGGCAGGTTTTGCTGTGTGTTTGGTGGGATTGGAAGGGAATCATAAACTATAAGCTGCTTCCATATGACCAGACACTTAATTCTACCATAACAACTGGACCGCTCAAAGCAGGCGATCGACCAGAAGCGTCCAGAATTGGTGTAGTGTTCCACCAGGACAACGCATGACCACACTTCATTGATGACTCGTTAAAAGCTACAGGAGCTCGGATGGGATGTTTTATCGCATCCACCATATAGCCCGGACATAGCGCCAAGGGATTACCACCTGTTCCTGTCCATGGTGAACGCCCTTCTTGGTGTAAAGTTCAACTGAAAAGAAGGTTGTGAAAAGTGGATGTTCGAGTTCTTCGCAAATAAGGAGGGGGGGCTTCTACGAGGGGGGTATTATGAAGTTGCCGTCTAGATGGAATCAGATTATCAAACGAAACGGCGCATATTTGAACTAAATGCGATCACTGTAACACTTTTTATAAAGCATTGAATAAAGAGCAAGAAAGCGGAAGGGAGATATTTGACAACTTAATGTAACGGACATAACTTAATTATATCTGCTATGTGTTTCGGATCATTATCCTGTTGAAAGGGAAACACATTTTCGAAAACAAGTTTTTGAGCACCATTCTTTAAATTTGACTTTTTTATTGAATTTTCAATTGTTCATAAATTTTTTTTTTTTTGATGACTCATTCTCAGCTCTTGACCGATGCTACGGCTGCTACTATGCCTTCCGGAGCGTGGCGCATCTTCGACCACCTCTACACCAGAACGAAAACGTTGAAACCATAGTTGTGCGGTGGAAATGGAAACTGTATCGGGTCCATAAACTGCACAAATTTTTTTGGCGGTTTGAGATGCATTTTTGTTCCATGTTTGCGACGCTATAACTCACGAACGACTTCAAAGAAACGACAATCAATCAAACACGTGTTAGCGCGTGAAATGAACTTTCCAAAAAGGTATAGCATGACCCGATGCGACGAAACTAGAACTACGCGCTCTCAGCGCCAACTAGCGAAAATACCGCAAGACTTTTTTGACAACCTAATATATACTCCTTTTCTGCTTATTGAATTATTGTGAATAAAACGATTAAAGCATTTGAATTTATTCTCGTTCCTCGTCGTTTTCTTCTTTATATTTTTATTTTACTTCAGCTACAAATTAAATACAAGTGTGAAACAAGACTAAATTAAAAAAACAAAACAAAACCAAAAATATACAATGAATTTGTTAACAAAAAATAAATAAACGTAATACACTTGCATATGTACTATATGCATCATACATATATGCTTGTATAATAAAATCCAGTGATTATTTTCGCATATGTGAGCTGTTTTACTAATTAGGCAGCTCAACATTTAGCGTGCAAAGTGTTATTGGATTGTCAGTATCAACGACACCGATGCTTTATCACGTGTTCTATCGAATCGTACAGTGCACATACACACCCACACATGCATAAATACATATAATGTATACTCAAGCAAAGTCAGAATACTCGCAAAGTAATGAAACGCGAAAAACTAAAATGAAAAGTTTTTTGAACGAACCAAAGCAAATAAAGAGTATGTCGATAACCAGAGCAAAAAAAAAATAAATTAATGTATATGTATGTATGTATACATGGCGCTCTTGATTAATGTGCCCCCTATAATGGCAAACACCCACCCTGAATATAAAAAAGTGTGTAATTGCAAAACGATTGATCGAACAGCACCCCTCACCTAGCAGAGATTGCTTAGAGGACAATTAAAATTTTACTTGCATTTAAAAAACAAGGAAAAACAATTTAATACTCGCAGTAATATACTTAGGATGACCATCTAAATAAGTTGGAACTATTTTTAAATTGATCTCACAAATAAAATAAGCTACATTTTTAAAGACGTATATACAACTACGTGCAATGAAATAGTAGTGAGCATTCGTTAAAAAGAAATGTATATATTTTTGTAATTCTACTTCTTTATTAGTGTAACAGTGAGTCTGTCGTTCATCCTTTTTGCTGTTTGGCGCCAATTGGAGATTCCAAGTGTAGCCAGATCCTTCTCACCACCTTTCCAACGGATTTTTCCTCTTCCTCTAGTTCCCCCGGCGATTACTGCGCCGAATACTCACAGAGCTGGAGTGTTTTCACCTATTCGAATAACATTACCTAGCTAACGTAGCAGCTATCTATCTCTAAAACGTTTCTCTAGAAAACTCGTAACGTCGACTCATCAGATGTTGTTATCGTTCATGTCTCTGCACCAAATAGCAGGACTGAGAGAGAACAACTACTACTAAATTTAAAATTCTTATTTAATTCTTCAAAATCTATGTTATCGCTATCCTCAAATCTTCAAATACACTTTTCCTAAAGTGTTTTCCAATCCTCGAAACAGTTGCTAAGGTCAATTTCCGAAATAGCCTGCAATGCGCGTAGCGGTTCACGTTTAATGTCTTCAATTGATTCAAAACACTTTCCCCGGAGCAGTCGTTTGAGCTTGACTGCGGCACGATATTGGTTGAAAACTTAGCGAAAAACTCACGAAGAATAAATGTAGTCAATGCGAATGTTTCTAGGTCGTAAGCATAGATCCAAGACTCATCGCCAGTAATAATACGTTTTATGATATCCCGTTAGCATTGTTTCACAGACGTTAACGCGATGCTGTTTTTCGAAAATATTTAGTGATTTTGGAAACAATCGTGCTTTCACTTTTCTTTGGCACAAATGATCTTTCAAAAGGGTTTTCACTGATCCTTCCAATATTTCAAAGATGCCTGTAAGATCTCTGACTGTTAATCGTCGATTCTCTTACACCAATTCCATTATTTTATTGGCGATTCTCACCGAAGGTCTTTTCCAATATTCTGAATGTTTCGCCGCCATAAATTTGATTCCGCAAACAAAATTTAATGGAACTTTTTTGTTGAATAATTTCACTCATCCAAAAATCCATACAGAAAGGCAAGCGTATAAAAAACACTAATAATTATTTTGATGTGCCATTTGGCACAGATGTCAACAGTATAAACCGGGTATTCGCTTGCTCTTGCAAGATTGCAGCAGGAATAAAGGGATGTTCAACTTATTCCAGTGTGAGACCGCCTCAAAATAAGCGTTTTTTATAACATTTTCCATTATTTCTAGATCAAACAAAATAACAATTCTTGGGCATTTTAAATTAAAACACCCCACATTTAGTACGAATATAAATTACTATATAATGGTTATTTATTATATGGAGAAACTATTTAAATCTTTTTAAAGTATATTGGAACAACTGACTTTTGACCTTTGAATATCCACAAAAAGGATTTAAGCCTGTTAGCTCTCAATCATTAAATGTTTTTAATTATTTTCCATTGAAAATAATACTATGATGCTTCAAATTACAAAGCGTTTCATCAAATAATTTTAAATTTCACAAATTTATTTAATTTTCATTGTTTTACATTTTTTATAAGTGGTCTTGAACGATGCAACTAATCCCTCCGTTTACATATTTTTTTGGTAAGATTTCAATCTGGCCATCGCTCGTTTCCAATTGATAAACGTCAAAACCTACTGAACTCGATTAGCTGTCAAAGTTCAGAGAGAACGATTGCTAAACGTCAAAACCACCTAAACTTTGACAGTTGAT